>NW_027476391.1:0-259262 GCF_051020955.1 Megalopta genalis | reverse complement strand
GAAGGTAACTCGTTTGTTTCGCCTGCATTTCAAGCTATATCAATTATATCGCAAGTATTTGAATCTGAATCATTTGTGTCGCATGGCTTTGAGGATAAGCCTTCTACTTCGCATTAATTTGAAGGTAAATCATGTGTTTCGCTTGGATTTGAAGCTAACTCGTTTGTTTCGCCTGCATTGAAGCTATATCACTTCTATCGCAAGTATTTGAAGCTAAATCATTTGTGTCGCACGGATTTGAAGCTAAGCCTTCTACTTCGCATTGATTTGTAACTAAATCATGTGTTTCGCATGGATTTGAAGGTAAATCATGTGTTTCGCATGGATTTGAAACTATCTCGTTTGTTTCGCCTTCATTTGAAGCTAAATCATGTTTATCACAATTATCTGAATCTAAACCATTTGTTTCGCAAGAATATGAAGCTAAACCATGTGTTTCGCATGAATTTGAAGCTAAATCATGTATTTCGCACAGATTTGAAGCTAACTCGTTTGTTTCGCCTGCATTGAAACTGTATCACTTATATCACTTATCTATCGCAAGTATTTGATGGTTTCGCTTGGATTTGAAGGTAACTCGTTTGTTTCGCCCTTATTTGAAGCTATATCATTTATATCGCAAGTCTGTGAAGCTAAATCATTTGTTTCGCATGGAGTTGAAGCTAAGGCTTCTACTTCGCATTGATTTGACACTAAATCATGTGTTTCGCTTGGATTTGAAGCTAACTCGTTTGTTTCGCCTGCATTTGAAGCTATATCACTTATATCGCAAGTATTTGAAGCTAAGTCATTTGATTCGCATGGATATGAAGCTAAGCCTTCTACTTCGCATTGCTTTGAAGCTAAATCATGTGTTTCGCTTGGTTTTAAAGCTAACTCGTTTGTTTCGCATGCGGTTGAAGCTAAATGAAGTATATCACAAGTATATGAAGCTAAACCATTTGTTTTCCAAGAATATGAAACTAAACCATGTGTTTCGCTTGGATTTGAAGCTAAATCATGTGTTTCGCATAGACTTGAAGCTCCCTCGTTTGTTTCGCCTGCATTTGAAGCTATACCAATTATATCGCAAGTATTTGAAGCTAAATCATTTGCGTCGCATGGAGTTGAAGCTAAGGCTTCTACTTCGCATTGATTGGACACTAAATCATTTGTTTCGCTTGGATTTGAAGCTAACTCGTTTGTTTCGCCTGCATTTGATGCTGTATCAATTATAACGCAAGTATTTGACGCTAAATCATTTCTGTCGCACGGATTTGAAGCTAAGCCTTCTACTTCGCATTGATTTGTAACTAAATCATGTGTTTCGCATGGATTTGAAGGTAAATCATGTGTTTCGCCTGCATTTGAAGCTAAATCATGTTTATCACAAGTATCTGAATCTAAACCAGTTGTTTCGCAAGAATATGAAGCTAAACCATGTGTTTCGCACAGATTTGAAGCTAACTCGTTTGTTTCGCCTGCATTTGAAGCTATATCAATTATATCGCAAGTATTTGAATCTGAATCATTTGTGTCGCATGGCTTTGAGGATAAGCCTTCTACTTCGCATTAATTTGAAGGTAAATCATGTGTTTCGCTTGGATTTGAAGCTAACTCGTTTGTTTCGCCTGCATTTGAAGCTAAATCATGTTTATCACAAGTATCTGAATCTAAACCATTTGTTTCGCAAGAATATAAAGCTAAACCATGTGTTTCGCTTGGATTTGAAGGTAACTCGTTTGTTTCGCCTGCATTTGAAGCTATATCAATTAAATCGCAAGTATTTGAAGCTAAATCATTTGTGTCGCATGGCTTTGAAGCTAACTCGTTTGTTTCGCCTGCATTGATGCTATATCACTTCTATCGCAAGTATTTGAAGCTAAATCATTTGTGTCGCACGGATTTGAAGCTAAGCCTTCTACTTAGCATTGATTTGAAACTAAATCATCTATTTTGCTTGGATTTGAATCTAACTCGTTTGTTTCGCCTGCCTTTGAAGCTTTATCAATTATATCGCAATTATCTGAAGCTAAATCATTTGTTTCTCATGTTTGTGAAGCTAAGCCTTCTACTTCGCATTGATTTGAAACTAAACCATGTGTTTCGCTGGGATTTGAAGCTAACTCGTCTGTTTCGCCTGCATTTGAAGCTATATCATTTATATCGCAAGTATATGAAGCTAAACCATTTGTTTCGCAAGAATATGAAGCTAAACCATGTGTTTCGCATGGATTTGAAGCTAACTCGTTTGTTTCGCCTGCATTTGTAGCTATATCATTTATATCGCAAGTATGTGAAGCTAAATCATTTGTTTCGCATGGATATGACGCTATGTCTACTACTTCGCATTGATGTTAAACAAAATCATGTGTTTCGCATGTATTTGAAGCGAAATCATGTGTTTCGCACAGATTTGAAGCTGTCTCGTTTGTCTCGCCTGCATTTGAATCTATATCATTTATATCGCAAGTCTGTGAAGCTAAATCATTTGTTTCGCATGGAGTTGAAGCTAAGGCTTCTACTTCGCATTGATTTGGCACTAAATCATGTGTTTCGCTTGGATTTGAAGCTAACTCGTTTGTTTCGCCTGCATTTGAAGCTATATCAATTATATCGCAAGTATTTGAAGCTAAATCATTTGTGTCGCATGGCTTTGAAGATAATCCTTCTACTTTGCATTAATTTGAAGTTAAATCATGTGTTTCGCTTGGATTTGAAGGTAACTCGTTTGTTTCGCCAGCATTTGAAGCTATATCAATTATATCGCAAGTATTTGAATCTGAATCATTTGTGTCGCATTGCTTTGAGGATAAGACTTCTACTTCGCATTAATTTGAAGGTAAATCATGTGTTTCGCTTGGATTTGAAGCTAACTCGTTTGTTTCGCCTGCATTTGAAGCTATATCATTTATATCGCAAGTATGTGAAACTAAATCATTTCTTTCGCATGGATATGAAGCTATGCCTACTACTTCGCATTGATTTGTAACTAAATCATGTGTTTCGCATGGATTTGAAGGTAAATCATGTGTTTCGCATGGATTTGAAACTATCTCGTTTGTTTCGCCTGCATTTGAAGCTAAATCATGTTTATCACAAGTATCTGAATCTAAACCATTTGTTTCGCAAGAATATGAAGCTAAACCATGTGTTTCGCTTGGATTCGAAGGTAACTCGTTTGTTTCGCCTGCATTTGAAGCTATATCAATTATATCGCAAGTATTTGAAGCTAAATCATTTGTGTCTCATGGCTTTGAAGAAAGCCTTCTACTATGCATTAATTTGAAGGTAAATCATGCGTTTCGCTTGGATTCGAAGGTAACTCGTTTGTTTCGCCTGCATTTGAAGCTAAATCATGTTTATCACAATTATCTGAATCTAAACCATTTGTTTCGCAAGAATATGAAGCTAAACCATGTGTTTCGCATGAATTTGAAGCTAAATCATGTATTTCGCACAGATTTGAAGCTAACTCGTTTGTTTCGCCTGCATTGAAACTGTATCACTTATATCACTTATCTATCGCAAGTATTTGATGGTTTCGCTTGGATTTGAAGGTAACTCGTTTGATTCGCCCTTATTTGAAGCTATATCATTTATATCGCAAGTCTGTGAAGCTAAATCATTTGTTTCGCATGGAGTTGAAGCTAAGGCTTCTACTTCGCATTGATTTGAAACTAAACCATGTGTTTCGCTGGGATTTGAAGCTAACTCGTTTGTTTCGCCTGCATTTGAGGCTATATCATTTATATCGCAAGTATGTGAAGCTAAATCAATTGTTTCGCATGGATATGAAGCTATGTCTACTACTTCGCATTGATGTGAAACAAAATCATGTGTTTCGCATGGATTTGAAGCTAAATCATTTGTGTCGCATGGCTTTGAAGCTAACTCGTTTGTTTCGCCTGCATTGAAGCTATATCACTTCTATCGCACGTATTTGAAGCTAAATCATTTGTGTCGCATGGATTTGAAGCTAAGCCTTCTACTTCGCATTGATTTGAAGCTAAATCATGTGTTTCGCACAGATTTGAAGCTAACTCGTTTGTTTCGCCTGCATTTCATGCTATATCATTTATATCGCAAGTATTTAAAGCTAAATCATTTGTGTCGCATGGCTTTGAAGCTAAGCCTTCTACTTCGCATCGATTTGACGCTAAATCATGTGTTCCGCACAGATTTGAAGCTAACTCGTTTGTTTCGCCTGCATTTGAGGCTATATCATTTATATCGCAAGTATGTGAAGCTAAATCATTTGTTTCGCATGGATATGAAGCTATGTCTACTACTTCGCATTGATTTGAAACTACATCATGTGTTTCGCATGGATTTGAAGCTGAATCATGTGTTTCGCATGGATGTGAAGCTAACTCTGTTTCGCCTGCATTTGAAGCTAAATTATGTTTATCACAAGTATCTGAATCTAAACAATTTGTTTCGCAAGAATATGAAGCTAAACCATGTGTTTCGCATGAATTTTAAGCTAAATCATGTGTTTCGCACAGATTTGAAGCTAACTCGTTTGTTTCGCCTGCATTTGAAGCTATATCAATTATATCGCAAGTATTTGAAGCTATATCATGTGTTTCGCACAGATTTGAAGCTAAGCCTTCTGCTTCGCATTGATTTGAAACTAAATCATGTGTTTCGCTTGGATTTGAAAGTAACTCGTTTGTTTCGCATGTATTTGAAGCTACATCATTTATATCGCAAATATATGAAGCTAAACCATTTGTTTCGCAAGAATATGTAGCTAAACCATGTGTTTCGCTTGGATTTGAAACTAACTAGTTTTTTTCGCCTGCATTTGAAGCTAAATCATGTTTATCACAAGTATCTGAATCTAAACCATTTGTTTCGCAAGAATATGAAGCTAAACCATGTATTTCGCATTGATTTGGAACTAAATCATGTGTTTCGCATGGATTTGAAGCTAAATCAAGGGGTTTCGCATGGATTTGAAACTAACTCGTTTGTTTCGCCTGCATTTGAAGCTAAATCATGTTTATCACAAGTATCTGAATCTAAACCATTTGTTTCGCAAGAATATGAAGCTAAACCATGTGTTTCGCTTGGATTTGAAGGTAACTCGTTTGTTTCGCCTGCATTGAAGCTATATCACTTCTATCGCAAGTATTTGAAGCTAAATCATTTGTGTCGCACGGATTTGAAGCTAAGCCTTCTACTTCGCATTGATTTGAAACTAAATCATCTGTTTTGCTTGGATTTGAATCTAACTCGTTTGTTTCGCCTGCATTTGAAGCTTTATCAATTATATCGCAATTATCTGAAGCTACATCATTTGTTTCTCATGTATGTGAAGCTAAGCCTTCTACTTCGCATTGATTTGAAACTAAACCATGTGTTTCGCTGGGATTTGAAGCTAAGTCGTTTGTTTCGCCTGCATTTGATGCTATATCAATTATATTGCAAGTATTTGAAGCTAAGTCATTTGTGTTGCATGGCTTTGAAGATAAGCCTTCCACTTAGCATTAATTTGAAGGTAAATCATGTGTTTCGCTTGATTTTAAGCTAAGCCTTCTACTTCGCATTGATTTGGAACTAAATCATGTGTTTCGCATGGATTTGAAACTATCTTGTTTGTTTCGCCTGCATTTGAAGCTAAATCATGTTTATCACAAGTATCTGAATCTAAACCATTTGTTTCGCAAGAATATGAAGCTAAACCATGTGTTTCGCTTGGATTTGAAGGTAACTCGTTTGTTTCGCCTGCATTTGAAGCTATATCATTTATATCGCAAGTATGTGAAGCTAAATCATTTGTTTCGCATGGATTTTAAGCTAAGCCTTCTGCATCGCATGATTTGAAGCTAAATCATGTATTTCGCACAGATTTGAAGCTAACTCGTTTGTTCCGCCCTTATTTGAAGCTATATCATTTATATCGCAAGTCTGTGAAGCTAAATCATTTGTTTCGCATAGAGTTGAAGCTAAGGCTTCTACTTCGCATTGATTTGACACTAAGTCATGTGTTTCGCTTGGATTTGAAGCTAACTCGTTTGTTTCGCCTGCATTGAAGCTATATCACTTCTATCGCAAGTATTTGAAGCTAAATCATTTGTGTCGCACGGATTTGAAGCTAAGCCTTCTACTTCGCATTGATTTGTAACTAAATCATGTGTTTCGCATGGATTTGAAGGTAAATCATGTGTTTCGCCTGCATTTGAAGCTAAATCATGTTTATCACAAGTATCTGAATCTAAACCATTTGTTTCGCAAGAATATAAAGCTAAACCATGTGTTTCGCTTGGATTTGAAGGTAACTCGTTTGTTTCGCCTGCATTTGAAGCTATATCAATTATATCGCAAGTATTTGAAGCAAAATCATTTGTGTCGCATGGCTTTGAAGCTAACTCGTTTGTTTCGCCTGCATTGATGCTATATCACTTCTATCGCAAGTATTTGAAGCTAAATCATTTGTGTCGCATGGCTTTGAAGATAATCCTTCTACTTTGCATTAATTTGAAGGTAAATCATGTGTTTCGCATGGATTTGAAGCTACATCATGTGTTTCGCATGGATGTGAAGCTAACTCTGTTTCGCCTGCATTTGAAGCTAAATTATGTTTATCACATGTATCTGAATCTAAACAATTTGTTTCGCAAGAATATGAAGCTAAACCATGTGTTTCGCATGAATTTTAAGCTAAATCATGAGTTTCGTACAGATTTGAAGCTAACTCGTTTGTTTCGCCTGCATTTGAAGCCAAATCATGTTTATCACAATTATCTGAATCTAAACCATTTGTTTCGCAAGAATATGAAGCTAAACCATGTGTTTCGCATGAATTTGAAGCTAAATCATGTATTTCGCACAGATTTGAAGCTAACTCGTTTGTTTTGCCTGCATTTGAAGCTATATCAATTATATGGCAAGTATTTGAAGCTAAATCATTTGTGTCGCATGGCTTTGAGGATAAGCCTTCCACTTTGCATTAATTTGAAGGTAAATCATGTGTTTCGCTTGGATTTGAAGCTAAACCTTCTACTTCGCATTGATTTTTTAACTAAATCAGGTGTTTCGCTTGGATTTGAAGCTAACTCGTTTGTTTCGCCTGCATTTGAAGCTATATCAATTAAATCGCAAGTATTTGAAGCTAAATCATTTGTGTCGCATGGCTTTGAAGATAAGCCTTCTACTTTGCATTAATTTGAAGGTAAATCATGTGTTTCGCTTGGATTTGAAGGTAACTCGTTTGTTTCGCCTGCATTTGAAGCTATATCAATTATATCGCAAGTATTTGAATCTGAATCATTTGTGTCGCATGGCTTTGAGGATAAGCCTTCTACTTCGCATTAATTTGAAGGTAAATCATGTGTTTCGCTTGGATTTGAAGCTAACTCGTTTGTTTCGCCTGCATTTGAAGCTAAATCATGTTTATCACAAGTATCTGAATCTAAACCATTTGTTTCGCAAGAATATAAAGCTAAACCATGTGTTTCGCTTGGATTTGAAGGTAACTCGTTTGTTTCGCCTGCATTTGAAGCTATATCAATTATATCGCAAGTATTTGAAGCTAAATCATTTGTGTCGCATGGCTTTGAAGATAATCCTTCTACTTTGCATTAATTTGAAGGTAAATCATGTGTTTCGCTTGGATTTGAAGGTAACTCGTTTGTTTCGCCTGCATTTGAAGCTATATCAATTATATCGCAAGTATTTGAATCTGAATCATTTGTGTCGCATTGCTTTGAGGATAAGACTTCTACTTCGCATTAATTTGAAGGTAAATCATGTGTTTCGCTTGGATTTGAAGCTAACTCGTTTGTTTCGCCTGCATTTGAAGCTATATCATTTATATCGCAAGTACGTGAAACTAAGTCATTTCTTTCGCATGGATATGAAGCTATGCCTACTACTTCGCATTGATTTGTAACTAAATCATGTGTTTCGCATGGATTTGAAGGTAAATCATGTGTTTCGCATGGATTTGAAACTATCTCGTTTGTTTCGCCTGCATTTGAAGCTAAATCATGTTTATCACAAGTATCTGAATCTAAACCATTTGTTTCGCAAGAATATGAAGCTAAACCATGTGTTTCGCTTGGATTTGAAGGTAACTCGTTTGATTCGCCCTTATTTGAAGCTATATCATTTATATCGCAAGTCTGTGAAGCTAAATCATTTGTTTCGCATGGAGTTGAAGCTAAGGCTTCTACTTCGCATTGATTTGAAACTAAACCATGTGTTTCGCTGGGATTTGAAGCTAACTCGTTTGTTTCGCCTGCATTTGAGGCTATATCATTTATATCGCAAGTATGTGAAGCTAAATCAATTGTTTCGCATGGATATGAAGCTATGTCTACTACTTCGCATTGATGTGAAACAAAATCATGTGTTTCGCATGGATTTGAAGCTAAATCATTTGTGTCGCATGGCTTTGAAGCTAACTCGTTTGTTTCGCCTGCATTGAAGCTATATCACTTCTATCGCACGTATTTGAAGCTAAATCATTTGTGTCGCATGGATTTGAAGCTAAGCCTTCTACTTCGCATTGATTTGAAGCTAAATCATGTGTTTCGCACAGATTTGAAGCTAACTCGTTTGTTTCGCCTGCATTTCATGCTATATCATTTATATCGCAAGTATTTAAAGCTAAATCATTTGTGTCGCATGGCTTTGAAGCTAAGCCTTCTACTTCGCATCGATTTTGACGCTAAATCATGTGTTCCGCACAGATTTGAAGCTAACTCGTTTGTTTCGCCTGCATTTGAGGCTATATCATTTATATCGCAAGTATGTGAAGCTAAATCATTTGTTTCGCATGGATATGAAGCTATGTCTACTACTTCGCATTGATTTGAAACTACATCATGTGTTTCGCATGGATTTGAAGCTGAATCATGTGTTTCGCATGGATGTGAAGCTAACTCTGTTTCGCCTGCATTTGAAGCTAAATTATGTTTATCACAAGTATCTGAATCTAAACAATTTGTTTCGCAAGAATATGAAGCTAAACCATGTGTTTCGCATGAATTTTAAGCTAAATCATGTGTTTCGCACAGATTTGAAGCTAACTCGTTTGTTTCGCCTGCATTTGAAGCTATATCAATTATATCGCAAGTATTTGAAGCTAAATCATGTGTTTCGCACAGATTTGAAGCTAAGCCTTCTGCTTCGCATTGATTTGAAACTAAATCATGTGTTTCGCTTGGATTTGAAAGTAACTCGTTTGTTTCGCATGTATTTGAAGCTACATCATTTATATCGCAAATATATGAAGCTAAACCATTTGTTTCGCAAGAATATGTAGCTAAACCATGTGTTTCGCTTGGATTTGAAACTAACTAGTTTTTTTCGCCTGCATTTGAAGCTAAATCATGTTTATCACAAGTATCTGAATCTAAACCATTTGTTTCGCAAGAATATGAAGCTAAACCATGTATTTCGCATTGATTTGGAACTAAATCATGTGTTTCGCATGGATTTGAAGCTAAATCAAGGGGTTTCGCATGGATTTGAAACTAACTCGTTTGTTTCGCCTGCATTTGAAGCTAAATCATGTTTATCACAAGTATCTGAATCTAAACCATTTGTTTCGCAAGAATATGAAGCTAAGCCATGTGTTTCGCTTGGATTTGAAGGTAACTCGTTTGTTTCGCCTGCATTGAAGCTATATCACTTCTATCGCAAGTATTTGAAGCTAAATCATTTGTGTCGCACGGATTTGATGCTAAGCCTTCTACTTCGCATTGATTTGAAACTAAATCATCTGTTTTGCTTGGATTTGAATCTAACTCGTTTGTTTCGCCTGCATTTGAAGCTTTATCAATTATATCGCAATTATCTGAAGCTACATCATTTGTTTCTCATGTATGTGAAGCTAAGCCTTCTACTTCGCATTGATTTGAAACTAAACCATGTGTTTCGCTGGGATTTGAAGCTAACTCGTTTGTTTCGCCTGCATTTGATGCTATATCAATTATATTGCAAGTATTTGAAGCTAAGTCATTTGTGTTGCATGGCTTTGAAGATAAGCCTTCCACTTAGCATTAATTTGAAGGTAAATCATGTGTTTCGCTTGATTTTAAGCTAAGCCTTCTACTTCGCATTGATATGGAACTAAATCATGTGTTTCGCATGGATTTGAAACTATCTTGTTTGTTTCGCCTGCATTTGAAGCTAAATCATGTTTATCACAAGTATCTGAATCTAAACCATTTGTTTCGCAAGAATATGAAGCTAAACCATGTGTTTCGCTTGGATTTGAAGGTAACTCGTTTGTTTCGCCTGCATTTGAAGCTATATCATTTATATCGCAAGTATGTGAAGCTAAATCATTTGTTTCGCATGGATTTTAAGCTAAGCCTTCTGCATCGCATGATTTGAAGCTAAATCATGTATTTCGCACAGATTTGAAGCTAACTCGTTTGTTCCGCCCTTATTTGAAGCTATATCATTTATATCGCAAGTCTGTGAAGCTAAATCATTTGTTTCGCATAGAGTTGAAGCTAAGGCTTCTACTTCGCATTGATTTGACACTAAATCATGTGTTTCGCTTGGATTTGAAGCTAACTCGTTTGTTTCGCCTGCATTTGAAGCTTTATCAATTATATCGCAAGTATTTGAAGCTAAACGATTTGTGTCGCATGGCTTTGAAGATAAGCCTTCCTCTTTGCATTAATTTGAAGGTAAATCATGTGTTTCGCTTGGATTTGAAGGTAACTCGTTTGTTTCGCCTGCATTTGAAGCTATATCATTTATATCGCTAGTATGTGAAGCTAAATCATTTGTTTCGCATGGATATGAAGCTATGTCTACTACTTCGCATTGATTTGAAACTAAATCATGTGTTTCGCATGGATTTGAAGCTAAATCATGTGTTTCGCATGGATGTGAAACTAACTCGATGTTTCGCCTGCATTTGAAGCTAAATCATGTTTATCACAAGTACCTGAATCTAAACCATTTGCTTCGCAAGAATATGAAGCTAAACCGTGTGTTTCGCATGAATTTGAAGCTAAGTCATGTGTTTCGCACAGATTTGAAGCTAACTCGTTTGTTCCGCCCTTATTTGAAGCTATATCATTTATATCGCAAGTCTGTGAAGCTAAATCATTTGTTTCGCATAGAGTTGAAGCTAAGGCTTCTACTTCGCATTGATTTGACACTAAATCATGTGTTTCGCTTGGATTTGAAGCTAACTCGTTTGTTTCGCCTGCATTTGAAGCTTTATCAATTATATCGCAAGTATTTGAAGCTAAACGATTTGTGTCGCATGGCTTTGAAGATAAGCCTTCCTCTTTGCATTAATTTGAAGGTAAATCATGTGTTTCGCTTGGATTTGAAGGTAACTCGTTTGTTTCGCCTGCATTTGAAGCTATATCATTTATATCGCTAGTATGTGAAGCTAAATCATTTGTTTCGCATGGATATGAAGCTATGTCTACTACTTCGCATTGATTTGAAACTAAATCATGTGTTTCGCATGGATTTGAAGCTAAATCATGTGTTTCGCATGGATGTGAAACTAACTCGATGTTTCGCCTGCATTTGAAGCTAAATCATGTTTATCACAAGTACCTGAATCTAAACCATTTGTTTCGCAAGAATATGAAGCTAAACCGTGTGTTTCGCATGAATTTGAAGCTAAGTCATGTGTTTCGCACAGATTTGAAGCTAACTCGTTTGTTTCGCCTGCATTTGAAGCTATATCAATTATATCGCAAGTATTTGAAGCTAAATCATTTGTGTCGCATGGCTTTGAAGATAAGCCTTCTACTTTGCATTAATTTGAAGGTAAATCATGTGTTTCGCTTGGATTTGAAGGTAACTCGTTTGTTTCGCCTGCATTTCAAGCTATATCAATTATATCGCAAGTATTTGAATCTGAATCATTTGTGTCGCATGGCTTTGAGGATAAGCCTTCTACTTCGCATTAATTTGAAGGTAAATCATGTGTTTCGCTTGGATTTGAAGCTAACTCGTTTGTTTCGCCTGCATTGAAGCTATATCACTTCTATCGCAAGTATTTGAAGCTAAATCATTTGTGTCGCACGGATTTGAAGCTAAGCCTTCTACTTCGCATTGATTTGTAACTAAATCATGTGTTTCGCATGGATTTGAAGGTAAATCATGTGTTTCGCATGGATTTGAAACTATCTCGTTTGTTTCGCCTTCATTTGAAGCTAAATCATGTTTATCACAATTATCTGAATCTAAACCATTTGTTTCGCAAGAATATGAAGCTAAACCATGTGTTTCGCATGAATTTGAAGCTAAATCATGTATTTCGCACAGATTTGAAGCTAACTCGTTTGTTTCGCCTGCATTGAAACTGTATCACTTATATCACTTATCTATCGCAAGTATTTGATGGTTTCGCTTGGATTTGAAGGTAACTCGTTTGTTTCGCCCTTATTTGAAGCTATATCATTTATATCGCAAGTCTGTGAAGCTAAATCATTTGTTTCGCATGGAGTTGAAGCTAAGGCTTCTACTTCGCATTGATTTGACACTAAATCATGTGTTTCGCTTGGATTTGAAGCTAACTCGTTTGTTTCGCCTGCATTTGAAGCTATATCACTTATATCGCAAGTATTTGAAGCTAAGTCATTTGATTCGCATGGATATGAAGCTAAGCCTTCTACTTCGCATTGCTTTGAAGCTAAATCATGTGTTTCGCTTGGTTTTAAAGCTAACTCGTTTGTTTCGCATGCGGTTGAAGCTAAATGAAGTATATCACAAGTATATGAAGCTAAACCATTTGTTTTCCAAGAATATGAAACTAAACCATGTGTTTCGCTTGGATTTGAAGCTAAATCATGTGTTTCGCATAGACTTGAAGCTCCCTCGTTTGTTTCGCCTGCATTTGAAGCTATACCAATTATATCGCAAGTATTTGAAGCTAAATCATTTGCGTCGCATGGAGTTGAAGCTAAGGCTTCTACTTCGCATTGATTGGACACTAAATCATTTGTTTCGCTTGGATTTGAAGCTAACTCGTTTGTTTCGCCTGCATTTGATGCTGTATCAATTATAACGCAAGTATTTGACGCTAAATCATTTCTGTCGCACGGATTTGAAGCTAAGCCTTCTACTTCGCATTGATTTGTAACTAAATCATGTGTTTCGCATGGATTTGAAGGTAAATCATGTGTTTCGCCTGCATTTGAAGCTAAATCATGTTTATCACAAGTATCTGAATCTAAACCAGTTGTTTCGCAAGAATATGAAGCTAAACCATGTGTTTCGCACAGATTTGAAGCTAACTCGTTTGTTTCGCCTGCATTTGAAGCTATATCAATTATATCGCAAGTATTTGAATCTGAATCATTTGTGTCGCATGGCTTTGAGGATAAGCCTTCTACTTCGCATTAATTTGAAGGTAAATCATGTGTTTCGCTTGGATTTGAAGCTAACTCGTTTGTTTCGCCTGCATTTGAAGCTAAATCATGTTTATCACAAGTATCTGAATCTAAACCATTTGTTTCGCAAGAATATAAAGCTAAACCATGTGTTTCGCTTGGATTTGAAGGTAACTCGTTTGTTTCGCCTGCATTTGAAGCTATATCAATTAAATCGCAAGTATTTGAAGCTAAATCATTTGTGTCGCATGGCTTTGAAGCTAACTCGTTTGTTTCGCCTGCATTGATGCTATATCACTTCTATCGCAAGTATTTGAAGCTAAATCATTTGTGTCGCACGGATTTGAAGCTAAGCCTTCTACTTAGCATTGATTTGAAACTAAATCATCTATTTTGCTTGGATTTGAATCTAACTCGTTTGTTTCGCCTGCCTTTGAAGCTTTATCAATTATATCGCAATTATCTGAAGCTAAATCATTTGTTTCTCATGTTTGTGAAGCTAAGCCTTCTACTTCGCATTGATTTGAAACTAAACCATGTGTTTCGCTGGGATTTGAAGCTAACTCGTCTGTTTCGCCTGCATTTGAAGCTATATCATTTATATCGCAAGTATATGAAGCTAAACCATTTGTTTCGCAAGAATATGAAGCTAAACCATGTGTTTCGCATGGATTTGAAGCTAACTCGTTTGTTTCGCCTGCATTTGTAGCTATATCATTTATATCGCAAGTATGTGAAGCTAAATCATTTGTTTCGCATGGATATGACGCTATGTCTACTACTTCGCATTGATGTTAAACAAAATCATGTGTTTCGCATGTATTTGAAGCGAAATCATGTGTTTCGCACAGATTTGAAGCTGTCTCGTTTGTCTCGCCTGCATTTGAATCTATATCATTTATATCGCAAGTCTGTGAAGCTAAATCATTTGTTTCGCATGGAGTTGAAGCTAAGGCTTCTACTTCGCATTGATTTGGCACTAAATCATGTGTTTCGCTTGGATTTGAAGCTAACTCGTTTGTTTCGCCTGCATTTGAAGCTATATCAATTATATCGCAAGTATTTGAAGCTAAATCATTTGTGTCGCATGGCTTTGAAGATAATCCTTCTACTTTGCATTAATTTGAAGTTAAATCATGTGTTTCGCTTGGATTTGAAGGTAACTCGTTTGTTTCGCCAGCATTTGAAGCTATATCAATTATATCGCAAGTATTTGAATCTGAATCATTTGTGTCGCATTGCTTTGAGGATAAGACTTCTACTTCGCATTAATTTGAAGGTAAATCATGTGTTTCGCTTGGATTTGAAGCTAACTCGTTTGTTTCGCCTGCATTTGAAGCTATATCATTTATATCGCAAGTATGTGAAACTAAATCATTTCTTTCGCATGGATATGAAGCTATGCCTACTACTTCGCATTGATTTGTAACTAAATCATGTGTTTCGCATGGATTTGAAGGTAAATCATGTGTTTCGCATGGATTTGAAACTATCTCGTTTGTTTCGCCTGCATTTGAAGCTAAATCATGTTTATCACAAGTATCTGAATCTAAACCATTTGTTTCGCAAGAATATGAAGCTAAACCATGTGTTTCGCTTGGATTCGAAGGTAACTCGTTTGTTTCGCCTGCATTTGAAGCTATATCAATTATATCGCAAGTATTTGAAGCTAAATCATTTGTGTCTCATGGCTTTGAAGAAAGCCTTCTACTATGCATTAATTTGAAGGTAAATCATGCGTTTCGCTTGGATTCGAAGGTAACTCGTTTGTTTCGCCTGCATTTGAAGCTAAATCATGTTTATCACAATTATCTGAATCTAAACCATTTGTTTCGCAAGAATATGAAGCTAAACCATGTGTTTCGCATGAATTTGAAGCTAAATCATGTATTTCGCACAGATTTGAAGCTAACTCGTTTGTTTCGCCTGCATTGAAACTGTATCACTTATATCACTTATCTATCGCAAGTATTTGATGGTTTCGCTTGGATTTGAAGGTAACTCGTTTGATTCGCCCTTATTTGAAGCTATATCATTTATATCGCAAGTCTGTGAAGCTAAATCATTTGTTTCGCATGGAGTTGAAGCTAAGGCTTCTACTTCGCATTGATTTGAAACTAAACCATGTGTTTCGCTGGGATTTGAAGCTAACTCGTTTGTTTCGCCTGCATTTGAGGCTATATCATTTATATCGCAAGTATGTGAAGCTAAATCAATTGTTTCGCATGGATATGAAGCTATGTCTACTACTTCGCATTGATGTGAAACAAAATCATGTGTTTCGCATGGATTTGAAGCTAAATCATTTGTGTCGCATGGCTTTGAAGCTAACTCGTTTGTTTCGCCTGCATTGAAGCTATATCACTTCTATCGCACGTATTTGAAGCTAAATCATTTGTGTCGCATGGATTTGAAGCTAAGCCTTCTACTTCGCATTGATTTGAAGCTAAATCATGTGTTTCGCACAGATTTGAAGCTAACTCGTTTGTTTCGCCTGCATTTCATGCTATATCATTTATATCGCAAGTATTTAAAGCTAAATCATTTGTGTCGCATGGCTTTGAAGCTAAGCCTTCTACTTCGCATCGATTTGACGCTAAATCATGTGTTCCGCACAGATTTGAAGCTAACTCGTTTGTTTCGCCTGCATTTGAGGCTATATCATTTATATCGCAAGTATGTGAAGCTAAATCATTTGTTTCGCATGGATATGAAGCTATGTCTACTACTTCGCATTGATTTGAAACTACATCATGTGTTTCGCATGGATTTGAAGCTGAATCATGTGTTTCGCATGGATGTGAAGCTAACTCTGTTTCGCCTGCATTTGAAGCTAAATTATGTTTATCACAAGTATCTGAATCTAAACAATTTGTTTCGCAAGAATATGAAGCTAAACCATGTGTTTCGCATGAATTTTAAGCTAAATCATGTGTTTCGCACAGATTTGAAGCTAACTCGTTTGTTTCGCCTGCATTTGAAGCTATATCAATTATATCGCAAGTATTTGAAGCTATATCATGTGTTTCGCACAGATTTGAAGCTAAGCCTTCTGCTTCGCATTGATTTGAAACTAAATCATGTGTTTCGCTTGGATTTGAAAGTAACTCGTTTGTTTCGCATGTATTTGAAGCTACATCATTTATATCGCAAATATATGAAGCTAAACCATTTGTTTCGCAAGAATATGTAGCTAAACCATGTGTTTCGCTTGGATTTGAAACTAACTAGTTTTTTTCGCCTGCATTTGAAGCTAAATCATGTTTATCACAAGTATCTGAATCTAAACCATTTGTTTCGCAAGAATATGAAGCTAAACCATGTATTTCGCATTGATTTGGAACTAAATCATGTGTTTCGCATGGATTTGAAGCTAAATCAAGGGGTTTCGCATGGATTTGAAACTAACTCGTTTGTTTCGCCTGCATTTGAAGCTAAATCATGTTTATCACAAGTATCTGAATCTAAACCATTTGTTTCGCAAGAATATGAAGCTAAACCATGTGTTTCGCTTGGATTTGAAGGTAACTCGTTTGTTTCGCCTGCATTGAAGCTATATCACTTCTATCGCAAGTATTTGAAGCTAAATCATTTGTGTCGCACGGATTTGAAGCTAAGCCTTCTACTTCGCATTGATTTGAAACTAAATCATCTGTTTTGCTTGGATTTGAATCTAACTCGTTTGTTTCGCCTGCATTTGAAGCTTTATCAATTATATCGCAATTATCTGAAGCTACATCATTTGTTTCTCATGTATGTGAAGCTAAGCCTTCTACTTCGCATTGATTTGAAACTAAACCATGTGTTTCGCTGGGATTTGAAGCTAAGTCGTTTGTTTCGCCTGCATTTGATGCTATATCAATTATATTGCAAGTATTTGAAGCTAAGTCATTTGTGTTGCATGGCTTTGAAGATAAGCCTTCCACTTAGCATTAATTTGAAGGTAAATCATGTGTTTCGCTTGATTTTAAGCTAAGCCTTCTACTTCGCATTGATTTGGAACTAAATCATGTGTTTCGCATGGATTTGAAACTATCTTGTTTGTTTCGCCTGCATTTGAAGCTAAATCATGTTTATCACAAGTATCTGAATCTAAACCATTTGTTTCGCAAGAATATGAAGCTAAACCATGTGTTTCGCTTGGATTTGAAGGTAACTCGTTTGTTTCGCCTGCATTTGAAGCTATATCATTTATATCGCAAGTATGTGAAGCTAAATCATTTGTTTCGCATGGATTTTAAGCTAAGCCTTCTGCATCGCATGATTTGAAGCTAAATCATGTATTTCGCACAGATTTGAAGCTAACTCGTTTGTTCCGCCCTTATTTGAAGCTATATCATTTATATCGCAAGTCTGTGAAGCTAAATCATTTGTTTCGCATAGAGTTGAAGCTAAGGCTTCTACTTCGCATTGATTTGACACTAAGTCATGTGTTTCGCTTGGATTTGAAGCTAACTCGTTTGTTTCGCCTGCATTGAAGCTATATCACTTCTATCGCAAGTATTTGAAGCTAAATCATTTGTGTCGCACGGATTTGAAGCTAAGCCTTCTACTTCGCATTGATTTGTAACTAAATCATGTGTTTCGCATGGATTTGAAGGTAAATCATGTGTTTCGCCTGCATTTGAAGCTAAATCATGTTTATCACAAGTATCTGAATCTAAACCATTTGTTTCGCAAGAATATAAAGCTAAACCATGTGTTTCGCTTGGATTTGAAGGTAACTCGTTTGTTTCGCCTGCATTTGAAGCTATATCAATTATATCGCAAGTATTTGAAGCAAAATCATTTGTGTCGCATGGCTTTGAAGCTAACTCGTTTGTTTCGCCTGCATTGATGCTATATCACTTCTATCGCAAGTATTTGAAGCTAAATCATTTGTGTCGCATGGCTTTGAAGATAATCCTTCTACTTTGCATTAATTTGAAGGTAAATCATGTGTTTCGCATGGATTTGAAGCTACATCATGTGTTTCGCATGGATGTGAAGCTAACTCTGTTTCGCCTGCATTTGAAGCTAAATTATGTTTATCACATGTATCTGAATCTAAACAATTTGTTTCGCAAGAATATGAAGCTAAACCATGTGTTTCGCATGAATTTTAAGCTAAATCATGAGTTTCGTACAGATTTGAAGCTAACTCGTTTGTTTCGCCTGCATTTGAAGCCAAATCATGTTTATCACAATTATCTGAATCTAAACCATTTGTTTCGCAAGAATATGAAGCTAAACCATGTGTTTCGCATGAATTTGAAGCTAAATCATGTATTTCGCACAGATTTGAAGCTAACTCGTTTGTTTTGCCTGCATTTGAAGCTATATCAATTATATGGCAAGTATTTGAAGCTAAATCATTTGTGTCGCATGGCTTTGAGGATAAGCCTTCCACTTTGCATTAATTTGAAGGTAAATCATGTGTTTCGCTTGGATTTGAAGCTAAACCTTCTACTTCGCATTGATTTTTTAACTAAATCAGGTGTTTCGCTTGGATTTGAAGCTAACTCGTTTGTTTCGCCTGCATTTGAAGCTATATCAATTAAATCGCAAGTATTTGAAGCTAAATCATTTGTGTCGCATGGCTTTGAAGATAAGCCTTCTACTTTGCATTAATTTGAAGGTAAATCATGTGTTTCGCTTGGATTTGAAGGTAACTCGTTTGTTTCGCCTGCATTTGAAGCTATATCAATTATATCGCAAGTATTTGAATCTGAATCATTTGTGTCGCATGGCTTTGAGGATAAGCCTTCTACTTCGCATTAATTTGAAGGTAAATCATGTGTTTCGCTTGGATTTGAAGCTAACTCGTTTGTTTCGCCTGCATTTGAAGCTATATCATTTATATCGCAAGTATGTGAAACTAAATCATTTCTTTCGCATGGATATGAAGCTATGCCTACTACTTCGCATTGATTTGTAACTAAATCATGTGTTTCGCATGGATTTGAAGGTAAATCATGTGTTTCGCATGGATTTGAAACTATCTCGTTTGTTTCGCCTGCATTTGAAGCTATATCAATTATATCGCAAGTATTTGAAGCTAAATCATTTGTGTCTCATGGCTTTGAAGATAAGCCTCCTACTTCGCATTGATTTAACGCTAAATCATGTGTTTCGCAAAGATTTGAAGCTAACTCGTTGTTTCACCTGCATTTGATGCTATATCAATTATATTGCAAGTATTTGAAGCTAAATCATTTGTGTTGCATGGCTTTGAAGATAAGCCTTCCATTTTGCATTAATTTGAAGGTAAATCATGTGTTTCGCTTGGATTTGAAGCTAACTCGTTTGTTTCGCCTGCATTTGAAGCTATATCATTTATATCGCAAGTATGTGAAACTAAATCATTTCTTTCGCATGGATATGAAGCTATGCCTACTACTTCGCATTGATTTGTAACTAAATCATGTGTTTCGCATGGATTTGAAGGTAAATCATGTGTTTCGCATGGATTTGAAACTATCTCGTTTGTTACGCCTGCATTTGAAGCTAAATCATGTTTATCACAAGTATCTGAATCTAAACCATTTGTTTCGCAAGAATATGAAGCTAAACCATGTGTTTCGCTTGGATTCGAAGGTAACTCGTTTGTTTCGCCTGCATTTGAAGCTATATCAATTATATCGCAAGTATTTGAAGCTAAATCATTTGTGTCTCATGGCTTTGAAGAAAGCCTTCTACTATGCATTAATTTGAAGGTAAATCATGCGTTTCGCTTGGATTCGAAGGTAACTCGTTTGTTTCGCCTGCATTTGAAGCTAAATCATGTTTATCACAATTATCTGAATCTAAACCATTTGTTTCGCAAGAATATGAAGCTAAACCATGTGTTTCGCATGAATTTGAAGCTAAATCATGTATTTCGCACAGATTTGAAGCTAACTCGTTTGTTTCGCCTGCATTGAAACTGTATCACTTATATCACTTATCTATCGCAAGTATTTGATGGTTTCGCTTGGATTTGAAGGTAACTCGTTTGATTCGCCCTTATTTGAAGCTATATCATTTATATCGCAAGTCTGTGAAGCTAAATCATTTGTTTCGCATGGAGTTGAAGCTAAGGCTTCTACTTCGCATTGATTTGAAACTAAACCATGTGTTTCGCTGGGATTTGAAGCTAACTCGTTTGTTTCGCCTGCATTTGAGGCTATATCATTTATATCGCAAGTATGTGAAGCTAAATCAATTGTTTCGCATGGATATGAAGCTATGTCTACTACTTCGCATTGATGTGAAACAAAATCATGTGTTTCGCATGGATTTGAAGCTAAATCATTTGTGTCGCATGGCTTTGAAGCTAACTCGTTTGTTTCGCCTGCATTGAAGCTATATCACTTCTATCGCACGTATTTGAAGCTAAATCATTTGTGTCGCATGGATTTGAAGCTAAGCCTTCTACTTCGCATTGATTTGAAGCTAAATCATGTGTTTCGCACAGATTTGAAGCTAACTCGTTTGTTTCGCCTGCATTTCATGCTATATCATTTATATCGCAAGTATTTAAAGCTAAATCATTTGTGTCGCATGGCTTTGAAGCTAAGCCTTCTACTTCGCATCGATTTGACGCTAAATCATGTGTTCCGCACAGATTTGAAGCTAACTCGTTTGTTTCGCCTGCATTTGAGGCTATATCATTTATATCGCAAGTATGTGAAGCTAAATCATTTGTTTCGCATGGATATGAAGCTATGTCTACTACTTCGCATTGATTTGAAACTACATCATGTGTTTCGCATGGATTTGAAGCTGAATCATGTGTTTCGCATGGATGTGAAGCTAACTCTGTTTCGCCTGCATTTGAAGCTAAATTATGTTTATCACAAGTATCTGAATCTAAACAATTTGTTTCGCAAGAATATGAAGCTAAACCATGTGTTTCGCATGAATTTTAAGCTAAATCATGTGTTTCGCACAGATTTGAAGCTAACTCGTTTGTTTCGCCTGCATTTGAAGCTATATCAATTATATCGCAAGTATTTGAAGCTAAATCATGTGTTTCGCACAGATTTGAAGCTAAGCCTTCTGCTTCGCATTGATTTGAAACTAAATCATGTGTTTCGCTTGGATTTGAAAGTAACTCGTTTGTTTCGCATGTATTTGAAGCTACATCATTTATATCGCAAATATATGAAGCTAAACCATTTGTTTCGCAAGAATATGTAGCTAAACCATGTGTTTCGCTTGGATTTGAAACTAACTAGTTTTTTTCGCCTGCATTTGAAGCTAAATCATGTTTATCACAAGTATCTGAATCTAAACCATTTGTTTCGCAAGAATATGAAGCTAAACCATGTATTTCGCATTGATTTGGAACTAAATCATGTGTTTCGCATGGATTTGAAGCTAAATCAAGGGGTTTCGCATGGATTTGAAACTAACTCGTTTGTTTCGCCTGCATTTGAAGCTAAATCATGTTTATCACAAGTATCTGAATCTAAACCATTTGTTTCGCAAGAATATGAAGCTAAACCATGTGTTTCGCTTGGATTTGAAGGTAACTCGTTTGTTTCGCCTGCATTGAAGCTATATCACTTCTATCGCAAGTATTTGAAGCTAAATCATTTGTGTCGCACGGATTTGAAGCTAAGCCTTCTACTTCGCATTGATTTGAAACTAGATCATCTGTTTTGCTTGGATTTGAATCTAACTCGTTTGTTTCGCCTGCATTTGAAGCTTTATCAATTATATCGCAATTATCTGAAGCTACATCATTTGTTTCTCATGTATGTGAAGCTAAGCCTTCTACTTCGCATTGATTTGAAACTAAACCATGTGTTTCGCTGGGATTTGAAGCTAACTCGTTTGTTTCGCCTGCATTTGAAGCTATATCATTTATATCGCAAGTATGTGAAGCTAAATCATTTGTTTCGCATGGATTTTAAGCTAAGCCTTCTGCATCGCATGATTTGAAGCTAAATCATGTATTTCGCACAGATTTGAAGCTAACTCGTTTGTTCCGCCCTTATTTGAAGCTATATCATTTATATCGCAAGTCTGTGAAGCTAAATCATTTGTTTCGCATAGAGTTGAAGCTAAGGCTTCTACTTCGCATTGATTTGACACTAAGTCATGTGTTTCGCTTGGATTTGAAGCTAACTCGTTTGTTTCGCCTGCATTTGAAGCTTTATCAATTATATCGCAAGTATTTGACGCTAAATCATTTCTGTCGCATGGCTTTGAAGCTAACTCGTTTGTTTCGCCTGCATTGAAGCTATATCACTTCTATCGCAAGTATTTGAAGCTAAATCATTTGTGTCGCACGGATTTGAAGCTAAGCCTTCTACTTCGCATTGATTTGTAACTAAATCATGTGTTTCGCATGGATTTGAAGGTAAATCATGTGTTTCGCCTGCATTTGAAGCTAAATCATGTTTATCACAAGTATCTGAATCTAAACCATTTGTTTCGCAAGAATATAAAGCTAAACCATGTGTTTCGCTTGGATTTGAAGGTAACTCGTTTGTTTCGCCTGCATTTGAAGCTATATCAATTATATCGCAAGTATTTGAAGCTAAATCATTTGTGTCGCATGGCTTTGAAGCTAACTCGTTTGTTTCGCCTGCATTGATGCTATATCACTTCTATCGCAAGTATTTGAAGCTAAATCATTTGTGTCGCACGGATTTGAAGCTAAGCCTTCTACTTAGCATTGATTTGAAACTAAATCATCTATTTTGCTTGGATTTGAATCTAACTCGTTTGTTTCGCCTGCCTTTGAAGCTTTATCAATTATATCGCAATTATCTGAAGCTAAATCATTTGTTTCTCATGTTTGTGAAGCTAAGCCTTCTACTTCGCATTGATTTGAAACTAAACCATGTGTTTCGCTGGGATTTGAAGCTAACTCGTCTGTTTCGCCTGCATTTGAAGCTATATCATTTATATCGCAAGTATATGAAGCTAAACCATTTGTTTCGCAAGAATATGAAGCTAAACCATGTGTTTCGCATGGATTTGAAGCTAACTCGTTTGTTTCGCCTGCATTTGTAGCTATATCATTTATATCGCAAGTATTTGAAGCTAAATCATGTGTTTCGCACAGATTTGAAGCTAAGCCTTCTGCTTCGCATTGATTTGAAACTAAATCATGTGTTTCGCTTGGATTTGAAAGTAACTCGTTTGTTTCGCATGTATTTGAAGCTACATCATTTATATCGCAAATATATGAAGCTAAACCATTTGTTTCGCAAGAATATGTAGCTAAACCATGTGTTTCGCTTGGATTTGAAACTAACTAGTTTTTTTCGCCTGCATTTGAAGCTAAATCATGTTTATCACAAGTATCTGAATCTAAACCATTTGTTTCGCAAGAATATGAAGCTAAACCATGTGTTTCGCTTGGATTTGAAGGTAACTCGTTTGTTTCGCCTGCATTGAAGCTATATCACTTCTATCGCAAGTATTTGAAGCTAAATCATTTGTGTCGCACGGATTTGAAGCTAAGCCTTCTACTTCGCATTGATTTGAAACTAAATCATCTGTTTTGCTTGGATTTGAATCTAACTCGTTTGTTTCGCCTGCATTTGAAGCTTTATCAATTATATCGCAATTATCTGAAGCTACATCATTTGTTTCTCATGTATGTGAAGCTAAGCATTCTACTTCGCATTGATTTGAAACTAAACCATGTGTTTCGCTGGGATTTGAAGCTAACTCGTTTGTTTCGCCTGCATTTGATGCTATATCAATTATATTGCAAGTATTTGAAGCTAAGTCATTTGTGTTGCATGGCTTTGAAGATAAGCCTTCCACTTAGCATTAATTTGAAGGTAAATCATGTGTTTCGCTTGATTTTAAGCTAAGCCTTCTACTTCGCATTGATTTGGAACTAAATCATGTGTTTCGCATGGATTTGAAACTATCTTGTTTGTTTCGCCTGCATTTGAAGCTAAATCATGTTTATCACAAGTATCTGAATCTAAACCATTTGTTTCGCAAGAATATGAAGCTAAACCATGTGTTTCGCTTGGATTTGAAGGTAACTCGTTTGTTTCGCCTGCATTTGAAGCTATATCATTTATATCGCAAGTATGTGAAGCTAAATCATTTGTTTCGCATGGATTTTAAGCTAAGCCTTCTGCATCGCATGATTTGAAGCTAAATCATGTATTTCGCACAGATTTGAAGCTAACTCGTTTGTTCCGCCCTTATTTGAAGCTATATCATTTATATCGCAAGTCTGTGAAGCTAAATCATTTGTTTCGCATAGAGTTGAAGCTAAGGCTTCTACTTCGCATTGATTTGACACTAAGTCATGTGTTTCGCTTGGATTTGAAGCTAACTCGTTTGTTTCGCCTGCATTTGAAGCTTTATCAATTATATCGCAAGTATTTGACGCTAAATCATTTCTGTCGCATGGCTTTGAAGCTAACTCGTTTGTTTCGCCTGCATTGAAGCTATATCACTTCTATCGCAAGTATTTGAAGCTAAATCATTTGTGTCGCACGGATTTGAAGCTAAGCCTTCTACTTCGCATTGATTTGTAACTAAATCATGTGTTTCGCATGGATTTGAAGGTAAATCATGTGTTTCGCCTGCATTTGAAGCTAAATCATGTTTATCACAAGTATCTGAATCTAAACCATTTGTTTCGCAAGAATATAAAGCTAAACCATGTGTTTCGCTGGGATTTGAAGCTAACTCGTCTGTTTCGCCTGCATTTGAAGCTATATCATTTATATCGCAAGTATATGAAGCTAAACCATTTGTTTCGCAAGAATATGAAGCTAAACCATTTGTTTCGCATGGATTTGAAGCTAACTCGTTTGTTTCGCCTGCATTTGTAGCTATATCATTTATATCGCAAGTATGTGAAGCTAAATCATTTGTTTCGCATGGATACGACGCTATGTCTACTACTTCGCATTGATGTTAAACAAAATCATGTGTTTCGCATGTATTTGAAGCGAAATCATGTGTTTCGCACAGATTTGAAGCTGTCTCGTTTGTCTCGCCTGCATTTGAATCTATATCATTTATATCGCAAGTCTGTGAAGCTAAATCATTTGTTTCGCATGGAGTTGAAGCTAAGGCTTCTACTTCGCATTGATTTGGCACTAAATCATGTGTTTCGCTTGGATTTGAAGCTAACTCGTTTGTTTCGCCTGCATTTGAAGCTATATCAATTATATCGCAAGTATTTGAAGCTAAATCATTTGTGTCGCATGGCTTTGAAGATAATCCTTCTACTTTGCATTAATTTGAAGGTAAATCATGTGTTTCGCTTGGATTTGAAGGTAACTCGTTTGTTTCGCCAGCATTTGAAGCTATATCAATTATATCGCAAGTATTTGAATCTGAATCATTTGTGTCGCATTGCTTTGAGGATAAGACTTCTACTTCGCATTAATTTGAAGGTAAATCATGTGTTTCGCTTGGATTTGAAGCTAACTCGTTTGTTTCGCCTGCATTTGAAGCTATATCATTTATATCGCAAGTATGTGAAACTAAATCATTTCTTTCGCATGGATATGAAGCTATGCCTACTACTTCGCATTGATTTGTAACTAAATCATGTGTTTCGCATGGATTTGAAGGTAAATCATGTGTTTCGCATGGATTTGAAACTATCTCGTTTGTTTCGCCTGCATTTGAAGCTAAATCATGTTTATCACAAGTATCTGAATCTAAACCATTTGTTTCGCAAGAATATGAAGCTAAACCATGTGTTTCGCTTGGATTCGAAGGTAACTCGTTTGTTTCGCCTGCATTTGAAGCTATATCAATTATATCGCAAGTATTTGAAGCTAAATCATTTGTGTCTCATGGCTTTGAAGAAAGCCTTCTACTATGCATTAATTTGAAGGTAAATCATGCGTTTCGCTTGGATTCGAAGGTAACTCGTTTGTTTCGCCTGCATTTGAAGCTAAATCATGTTTATCACAATTATCTGAATCTAAACCATTTGTTTCGCAAGAATATGAAGCTAAACCATGTGTTTCGCATGAATTTGAAGCTAAATCATGTATTTCGCACAGATTTGAAGCTAACTCGTTTGTTTCGCCTGCATTGAAACTGTATCACTTATATCACTTATCTATCGCAAGTATTTGATGGTTTCGCTTGGATTTGAAGGTAACTCGTTTGATTCGCCCTTATTTGAAGCTATATCATTTATATCGCAAGTCTGTGAAGCTAAATCATTTGTTTCGCATGGAGTTGAAGCTAAGGCTTCTACTTCGCATTGATTTGAACCTAAACCATGTGTTTCGCTGGGATTTGAAGCTAACTCGTTTGTTTCGCCTGCATTTGAGGCTATATCATTTATATCGCAAGTATGTGAAGCTAAATCAATTGTTTCGCATGGATATGAAGCTATGTCTACTACTTCGCATTGATGTGAAACAAAATCATGTGTTTCGCATGGATTTGAAGCTAAATCATCTGTGTCGCATGGCTTTGAAGCTAACTCGTTTGTTTCGCCTGCATTGAAGCTATATCGCTTCTATCGCACGTATTTGAAGCTAAATCATTTGTGTCGCATGGATTTGAAGCTAAGCCTTCTACTTCGCATTGATTTGAAGCTAAATCATGTGTTTCGCACAGATTTGAAGCTAACTCGTTTGTTTCGCCTGCATTTCATGCTATATCATTTATATGGCAAGTATTTAAAGCTAAATCATTTGTGTCGCATGGCTTTGAAGCTAAGCCTTCTACTTCGCATCGATTTGACGCTAAATCATGTGTTCCGCACAGATTTGAAGCTAACTCGTTTGTTTCGCCTGCATTTGAGGCTATATCATTTATATCGCAAGTATGTGAAGCTAAATCATTTGTTTCGCATGGATATGAAGCTATGTCTACTACTTCGCATTGATTTGAAACTACATCATGTGTTTCGCATGGATTTGAAGCTGAATCATGTGTTTCGCATGGATGTGAAGCTAACTCTGTTTCGCCTGCATTTGAAGCTAAATTATGTTTATCACAAGTATCTGAATCTAAACAATTTGTTTCGCAAGAATATGAAGCTAAACCATGTGTTTCGCATGAATTTTAAGCTAAATCATGTGTTTCGCACAGATTTGAAGCTAACTCGTTTGTTTCGCCTGCATTTGAAGCTATATCAATTATATCGCAAGTATTTGAAGCTAAATCATGTGTTTCGCACAGATTTGAAGCTAAGCCTTCTGCTTCGCATTGATTTGAAACTAAATCATGTGTTTCGCTTGGATTTGAAAGTAACTCGTTTGTTTCGCATGTATTTGAAGCTACATCATTTATATCGCAAATATATGAAGCTAAACCATTTGTTTCGCAAGAATATGTAGCTAAACCATGTGTTTCGCTTGGATTTGAAACTAACTAGTTTTTTTCGCCTGCATTTGAAGCTAAATCATGTTTATCACAAGTATCTGAATCTAAACCATTTGTTTCGCAAGAATATGAAGCTAAACCATGTATTTCGCATTGATTTGGAACTAAATCATGTGTTTCGCATGGATTTGAAGCTAAATCAAGGGGTTTCGCATGGATTTGAAACTAACTCGTTTGTTTCGCCTGCATTTGAAGCTAAATCATGTTTATCACAAGTATCTGAATCTAAACCATTTGTTTCGCAAGAATATGAAGCTAAACCATGTGTTTCGCTTGGATTTGAAGGTAACTCGTTTGTTTCGCCTGCATTGAAGCTATATCACTTCTATCGCAAGTATTTGAAGCTAAATCATTTGTGTCGCACGGATTTGAAGCTAAGCCTTCTACTTCGCATTGATTTGAAACTAAATCATCTGTTTTGCTTGGATTTGAATCTAACTCGTTTGTTTCGCCTGCATTTGAAGCTTTATCAATTATATCGCAATTATCTGAAGCTACATCATTTGTTTCTCATGTATGTGAAGCTAAGCCTTCTACTTCGCATTGATTTGAAACTAAACCATGTGTTTCGCTGGGATTTGAAGCTAACTCGTTTGTTTCGCCTGCATTTGATGCTATATCAATTATATTGCAAGTATTTGAAGCTAAGTCATTTGTGTTGCATGGCTTTGAAGATAAGCCTTCCACTTAGCATTAATTTGAAGGTAAATCATGTGTTTCGCTTGATTTTAAGCTAAGCCTTCTACTTCGCATTGATTTGGAACTAAATCATGTGTTTCGCATGGATTTGAAACTATCTTGTTTGTTTCGCCTGCATTTGAAGCTAAATCATGTTTATCACAAGTATCTGAATCTAAACCATTTGTTTCGCAAGAATATGAAGCTAAACCATGTGTTTCGCTTGGATTTGAAGGTAACTCGTTTGTTTCGCCTGCATTTGAAGCTATATCATTTATATCGCAAGTATGTGAAGCTAAATCATTTGTTTCGCATGGATTTTAAGCTAAGCCTTCTGCATCGCATGATTTGAAGCTAAATCATGTATTTCGCACAGATTTGAAGCTAACTCGTTTGTTCCGCCCTTATTTGAAGCTATATCATTTATATCGCAAGTCTGTGAAGCTAAATCATTTGTTTCGCATAGAGTTGAAGCTAAGGCTTCTACTTCGCATTGATTTGACACTAAGTCATGTGTTTCGCTTGGATTTGAAGCTAACTCGTTTGTTTCGCCTGCATTTGAAGCTTTATCAATTATATCGCAAGTATTTGAAGCTAAACGATTTGTGTCGCATGGCTTTGAAGATAAGCCTTCCTCTTTGCATTAATTTGAAGGTAAATCATGTGTTTCGCTTGGATTTGAAGGTAACTCGTTTGTTTCGCCTGCATTTGAAGCTATATCATTTATATCGCTAGTATGTGAAGCTAAATCATTTGTTTCGCATGGATATGAAGCTATGTCTACTACTTCGCATTGATTTGAAACTAAATCATGTGTTTCGCATGGATTTGAAGCTAAATCATGTGTTTCGCATGGATGTGAAACTAACTCGATGTTTCGCCTGCATTTGAAGCTAAATCATGTTTATCACAAGTACCTGAATCTAAACCATTTGTTTCGCAAGAATATGAAGCTAAACCGTGTGTTTCGCATGAATTTGAAGCTAAGTCATGTGTTTCGCACAGATTTGAAGCTAACTCGTTTGTTTCGCCTGCATTTGAAGCTATATCAATTATATCGCAAGTATTTGAAGCTAAATCATTTGTGTCGCATGGCTTTGAAGATAAGCCTTCTACTTTGCATTAATTTGAAGGTAAATCATGTGTTTCGCTTGGATTTGAAGGTAACTCGTTTGTTTCGCCTGCATTTGAAGCTATATCAATTATATCGCAAGTATTTGAATCTGAATCATTTGTGTCGCATGGCTTTGAGGATAAGCCTTCTACTTCGCATTAATTTGAAGGTAAATCATGTGTTTCGCTTGGATTTGAAGCTAACTCGTTTGTTTCGCCTGCATTGAAGCTATATCACTTCTATCGCAAGTATTTGAAGCTAAATCATTTGTGTCGCACGGATTTGAAGCTAAGCCTTCTTCTCTTTCTTTTCTTTTCTTTCTTGATTTGTAACTAAATCATGTGTTTCGCATGGATTTGAAGGTAAATCATGTGTTCGCATGGATTTGAAACTATCTCGTTTGTTTCGCCTTCATTTGAAGCTAAATCATGTTTATCACAATTATCTGAATCTAAACCATTTGTTTCGCAAGAATATGAAGCTAAACCATGTGTTTCGCATGAATTTGAAGCTAAATCATGTATTTCGCACAGATTTGAAGCTAACTCGTTTGTTTCGCCTGCATTGAAACTGTATCACTTATATCACTTATCTATCGCAAGTATTTGATGGTTTCGCTTGGATTTGAAGGTAACTCGTTTGTTTCGCCCTTATTTGAAGCTATATCATTTATATCGCAAGTCTGTGAAGCTAAATCATTTGTTTCGCATGGAGTTGAAGCTAAGGCTTCTACTTCGCATTGATTTGACACTAAATCATGTGTTTCGCTTGGATTTGAAGCTAACTCGTTTGTTTCGCCTGCATTTGAAGCTATATCACTTATATCGCAAGTATTGAAGCTAAGTCATTTGATTCGCATGGATATGAAGCTAAGCCTTCTACTTCGCATTGCTTTGAAGCTAAATCATGTGTTTCGCTTGGTTTTAAAGCTAACTCGTTTGTTTCGCATGCGGTTGAAGCTAAATGAAGTATATCACAAGTATATGAAGCTAAACCATTTGTTTTCCAAGAATATGAAACTAAACCATGTGTTTCGCTTGGATTTGAAGCTAAATCATGTGTTTCGCATAGACTTGAAGCTCCCTCGTTTGTTTCGCCTGCATTTGAAGCTATACCAATTATATCGCAAGTATTTGAAGCTAAATCATTTGCGTCGCATGGAGTTGAAGCTAAGGCTTCTACTTCGCATTGATTGGACACTAAATCATTTGTTTCGCTTGGATTTGAAGCTAACTCGTTTGTTTCGCCTGCATTTGATGCTGTATCAATTATATAGCAAGTATTTGACGCTAAATCATTTCTGTCGCATGGCTTTGAAGCTAACTCGTTTGTTTCGCCTGCATTGAAGCTATATCACTTCTATCGCAAGTATTTGAAGCTAAATCATTTGTGTCGCACGGATTTGAAGCTAAGCCTTCTACTTCGCATTGATTTGTAACTAAATCATGTGTTTCGCATGGATTTGAAGGTAAATCATGTGTTTCGCCTGCATTTGAAGCTAAATCATGTTTATCACAAGTATCTGAATCTAAACCAGTTGTTTCGCAAGAATATGAAGCTAAACCATGTGTTTCGCACAGATTTGAAGCTAACTCGTTTGTTTCGCCTGCATTTGAAGCTATATCAATTATATCGCAAGTATTTGAATCTGAATCATTTGTGTCGCATGGCTTTGAGGATAAGCCTTCTACTTCGCATTAATTTGAAGGTAAATCATGTGTTTCGCTTGGATTTGAAGCTAACTCGTTTGTTTCGCCTGCATTTGAAGCTAAATCATGTTTATCACAAGTATCTGAATCTAAACCATTTGTTTCGCAAGAATATAAAGCTAAACCATGTGTTTCGCTTGGATTTGAAGGTAACTCGTTTGTTTCGCCTGCATTTGAAGCTATATCAATTATATCGCAAGTATTTGAAGCTAAATCATGTGTGTCTCATGGCTTTGAAGAAAGCCTCCTACTATACATTAATTCGAAGGTAAATCATGCGTTTCGCTTGGATTTGAAGGTAACTCGTTTGTTTCGCCTGCATTTGAAGCTAAATCATGTTTATCACAATTATCTGAATCTAAACCATTTGTTTCGCAAGAATATGAAGCTAAACCATGTGTTTCGCATGAATTTGTAGCTAAATCATGTATTTCGCACAGATTTGAAGCTTACTCGTTTGTTTCGCCTGCATTGAAACTGTATCACTTATATCACATATCTATCGCAAGTATTTGATGGTTTCGCTTGGATTTGAAGGTAACTCGTTTGTTTCGCCCTTATTTGAAGCTATATCACTTATATCGCAAGTCTGTGAAGCTAAATCATTTGTTTCGCATGGAGTTGAAGCTAAGGCTTCTACTTCGCATTGATTTGACACTAAATCATGTGTTTCGCTTGGATTTGAAGCTGACTCGTTTGTTTCGCCTGCATTTGAAGTTATATCATTTATATCGCAAGTATTTGAAGCTAAATCATTTGTGTCGCATGGCTTTGAATATAAGCCTTCTACTTTAAATTGATTTGAAGGTAAATCATGTGTTTCGCTTGGATTTGAAGCTAACTCGTTTGTTTCGCCTGCATTTGAAGCTATATCACTTATATCGCAAGTATTTGAAGCTAAGTCATTTGATTCGCATGGATATGAAGCTAAGCCTTCTACTTCGCATTGCTTTGAAGCTAAATCATGTGTTTCGCTTGGTTTTAAAGCTAACTCGTTTGTTTCGCATGCGGTTGAAGCTAAATCAAGTTTATCACAAGTATATGAAGCTAAACCATTTGTTTTGCAAGAATATGAAGCTAAACCATGTGTTTCGCTTGGATTCGAAGGTAACTCGTTTGTTTCGCCTGCATTTGAAGCTATATCAATTATATCGCAAGTATTTGGAGCTAAATCATTTGTGTCTCATGGCTTTGAAGAAAGCCTCCTACTATGCATTAATTTGAAGGTAAATCATGCGTTTCGCTTGGATTCGAAGGTAACTCGTTTGTTTCGCCTGCATTTGAAGCTAAATCATGTTTATCACAATTATCTGAATCTAAACCATTTGTTTCGCAAGAATATGAAGCTAAACCATGTGTTTCGCATGAATTTGTAGCTAAATCATGTATTTCGCACAGATTTGAAGCTTACTCGTTTGTTTCGCCTGCATTGAAACTGTATCACTTATATCACATATCTATCGCAAGTATTTGATGGTTTCGCTTGGATTTGAAGGTAACTCGTTTGTTTCGCCCTTATTTGAAGCTATATCACTTATATCGCAAGTCTGTGAAGCTAAATCATTTGTTTCGCATGGAGTTGAAGCTAAGGCTTCTACTTCGCATTGATTTGACACTAAATCATGTGTTTCGCTTGGATTTGAAGCTGACTCGTTTGTTTCGCCTGCATTTGAAGTTATATCATTTATATCGCAAGTATTTGAAGCTAAATCATTTGTGTCGCATGGCTTTGAATATAAGCCTTCTACTTTAAATTGATTTGAAGGTAAATCATGTGTTTCGCTTGGATTTGAAGCTAACTCGTTTGTTTCGCCTGCATTTGAAGCTATATCACTTATATCGCAAGTATTTGAAGCTAAGTCATTTGATTCGCATGGATATGAAGCTAAGCCTTCTACTTCGCATTGCTTTGAAGCTAAATCATGTGTTTCGCTTGGTTTTAAAGCTAACTCGTTTGTTTCGCATGCGGTTGAAGCTAAATCAAGTTTATCACAAGTATATGAAGCTAAACCATTTGTTTTGCAAGAATATGAAGCTAAACCATGTGTTTCGCTTGGATTCGAAGGTAACTCGTTTGTTTCGCCTGCATTTGAAGCTATATCAATTATATCGCAAGTATTTGGAGCTAAATCATTTGTGTCTCATGGCTTTGAAGAAAGCCTCCTACTATGCATTAATTTGAAGGTAAATCATGCGTTTCGCTTGGATTCGAAGGTAACTCGTTTGTTTCGCCTGCATTTGAAGCTAAATCATGTTTATCACAATTATCTGAATCTAAACCATTTGTTTCGCAAGAATATGAAGCTAAACCATGTGTTTCGCATGAATTTGAAGCTAAATCATGTATTTCGCACAGATTTGAAGCTAACTCGTTTGTTTCGCCTGCATTGAAACTGTATCACTTATATCACTTATCTATCGCAAGTATTTGATGGTTTCGCTTGGATTTGAAGGTAACTCGTTTGTTTCGCCCTTATTTGAAGCTATATCATTTATATCGCAAGTCTGTGAAGCTAAATCATTTGTTTCGCATGGAGTTGAAGCTAAGGCTTCTACTTCGCATTGATTTGACACTAAATCATGTGTTTCGCTTGGATTTGAAGCTAACTCGTTTGTTTCGCCTGCATTTGAAGCTATATCACTTATATCGCAAGTATTTGAAGCTAAGTCATTTGATTCGCATGGATATGAAGCTAAGCCTTCTACTTCGCATTGCTTTGAAGCTAAATCATGTGTTTCGCTTGGTTTTAAAGCTAACTCGTTTGTTTCGCATGCGGTTGAAGCTAAATCAAGTTTATCACAAGTATATGAAGCTAAACCATTTGTTTTGCAAGAATATGAAGCTAAACCATGTGTTTCGCTTGGATTCGAAGGTAACTCGTTTGTTTCGCCTGCATTTGAAGCTATATCAATTATATCGCAAGTATTTGGAGCTAAATCATTTGTGTCTCATGGCTTTGAAGAAAGCCTCCTACTATGCATTAATTTGAAGGTAAATCATGCGTTTCGCTTGGATTCGAAGGTAACTCGTTTGTTTCGCCTGCATTTGAAGCTAAATCATGTTTATCACAATTATCTGAATCTAAACCATTTGTTTCGCAAGAATATGAAGCTAAACCATGTGTTTCGCATGAATTTGAAGCTAAATCATGTATTTCGCACAGATTTGAAGCTAACTCGTTTGTTTCGCCTGCATTGAAACTGTATCACTTATATCACTTATCTATCGCAAGTATTTGATGGTTTCGCTTGGATTTGAAGGTAACTCGTTTGTTTCGCCCTTATTTGAAGCTATATCATTTATATCGCAAGTCTGTGAAGCTAAATCATTTGTTTCGCATGGAGTTGAAGCTAAGGCTTCTACTTCGCATTGATTTGACACTAAATCATGTGTTTCGCTTGGATTTGAAGCTAACTCGTTTGTTTCGCCTGCATTTGAAGCTATATCACTTATATCGCAAGTATTTGAAGCTAAGTCATTTGATTCGCATGGATATGAAGCTAAGCCTTCTACTTCGCATTGCTTTGAAGCTAAATCATGTGTTTCGCTTGGTTTTAAAGCTAACTCGTTTGTTTCGCATGCGGTTGAAGCTAAATGAAGTTTATCACAAGTATATGATGCTAAACCATTTGTTTTGCAAGAATATGAAACTAAACCATGTGTTTCGCTTGGATTTGAAACTAAATCATGTGTTTCGCATAGACTTGAAGCTCCCTCGTTTGTTTCGCCTGCATTTGAAGCTATACCAATTACATCGCAAGTATTTGAAGCTAAATCATTTGCGTCGCATGGAGTTGAAGCTAAGGCTTCTACTTCGCATTGATTGGACACTAAATCATGTGTTTCGCTTGGATTTGAAACTAACTCGTTTGTTTCGCCTGCATTTGAGGCTATATCATTTATATCGCAAGTATGTGAAGCTAAATCATTTGTTTCGCATGGATATGAAGCTATGTCTACTACTTCGCATTGATTTGAAACTACATCATGTGTTTCGCATGGATTTGAAGCTAAATCATGTGTTTCGCATGGATGTGAAGCTAACTCTGTTTCGCCTGCATTTGAAGCTAAATTATGTTTATCACAAGTATCTGAATCTAAACAATTTGTTTCGCAAGAATATGAAGCTAAACCATGTGTTTCGCATGAATTTTAAGCTAAATCATGAGTTTCGCACAGATTTGAAGCTAACTCGTTTGTTTCGCCTGCATTTGAAGCCAAATCATGTTTATCACAATTATCTGAATCTAAACCATTTGTTTCGCAAGAATATGAAGCTAAACCATGTGTTTCGCATGAATTTGAAGCTAAATCATGTATTTCGCACAGATTTGAAGCTAACTCGTTGTTTCGCCTGCATTTGATGCTATATCAATTATATTGCAAGTATTTGAATCTAAATCATTTGTGTTGCATGGCTTTGAAGATAAGCCTTCCATTTTGCATTAATTTGAAGGTAAATCGTGTGTTTCGCTTGGATTTGTAGCTAAGCCTTCTACTTCGCATTAATTTGGAACTAAATCATGTGTTTCGCTTGGATTTGTAGCTAAGTTGTTTGTTTCGCATGCATTTGAAGCTAAATCAATCATATAGCAAGTATTTGAAGCAGAATCATTTGTGTCGCATGGCTTTGAGGATAAGCCTTCTACTTCGCATTGATTTGGAACTAAATCATGTGTTTCGCTTGGATTTGAAGCTAACTCGTTTGTTTCGCATGCATTTGAAGCTATATGAATTGTATCGCAAGTATTTGAAGCTAAATCATTTGTGTCGCATCGCTTTGAGGATAAGCCTTCTACTTCGCATTAATTTGAAGGTAAATCATGTGTTTCGCTTGGATATGAAGCTAACTCGTTTGTTTCGCCTGCATTTGAAGCTAAATCATGTTTATCACAACTATCTGATTCTAAACCATTTGTTTCGCATGAATTTGAAGCTAAATCATGTGTTTCGCACAGATTTGAAGCTAACTCGTTTGTTTCGCCCTTATTTGAAGCTATATCATTTATATCGCAAGTCTGTGAAGCTAAATCATTTGTTTCGCATGGAGTTGAAGCTAAGGCTTCTACTTCGCATTGATTTGACACTAAATCATGTGTTTCGCATGGATTTGAAGCTAACTCGTTTGTTTCGCCTGCATTTGATGCTGTATCAATTATATCGCAAGTATTTGAAGCTAAATCATTTGTGTCGCATGGCTTTGAAGCTAACTCGTTTGTTTCGCCTGCATTGATGCTATATCACTTCTATCGCAAGTATTTGAAGCTAAATCATTTGTGTCGCACGGATTTGAAGCTAAGCCTTCTACTTAGCATTGATTTGAAACTAAATCATCTATTTTGCTTGGATTTGAATCTAACTCGTTTGTTTCGCCTGCCTTTGAAGCTTTATCAATTATATCGCAATTATCTGAAGCTAAATCATTTGTTTCTCATGTTTGTGAAGCTAAGCCTTCTACTTCGCATTGATTTGAAACTAAACCATGTGTTTCGCTGGGATTTGAAGCTAACTCGTCTGTTTCGCCTGCATTTGAAGCTATATCATTTATATCGCAAGTATATGAAGCTAAACCATTTGTTTCGCAAGAATATGAAGCTAAACCATGTGTTTCGCATGGATTTGAAGCTAACTCGTTTGTTTCGCCTGCATTTGTAGCTATATCATTTATATCGCAAGTATGTGAAGCTAAATCATTTGTTTCGCATGGATATGACGCTATGTCTACTACTTCGCATTGATGTTAAACAAAATCATGTGTTTCGCATGTATTTGAAGCGAAATCATGTGTTTCGCACAGATTTGAAGCTGTCTCGTTTGTCTCGCCTGCATTTGAATCTATATCATTTATATCGCAAGTCTGTGAAGCTAAATCATTTGTTTCGCATGGAGTTGAAGCTAAGGCTTCTACTTCGCATTGATTTGGCACTAAATCATGTGTTTCGCTTGGATTTGAAGCTAACTCGTTTGTTTCGCCTACATTTGAAGCTATATCAATTATATCGCAAGTATTTGAAGCTAAATCATTTGTGTCGCATGGCTTTGAAGATAATCCTTCTACTTTGCATTAATTTGAAGGTAAATCATGTGTTTCGCTTGGATTTGAAGGTAACTCGTTTGTTTCGCCTGCATTTGAAGCTATATCAATTATATCGCAAGTATTTGAATCTGAATCATTTGTGTCGCATTGCTTTGAGGATAAGACTTCTACTTCGCATTAATTTGAAGGTAAATCATGTGTTTCGCTTGGATTTGAAGCTAACTCGTTTGTTTCGCCTGCATTTGAAGCTATATCATTTATATCGCAAGTATGTGAAACTAAATCATTTCTTTCGCATGGATATGAAGCTATGCCTACTACTTCGCATTGATTTGTAACTAAATCATGTGTTTCGCATGGATTTGAAGGTAAATCATGTGTTTCGCATGGATTTGAAACTATCTCGTTTGTTTCGCCTGCATTTGAAGCTAAATCATGTTTATCACAAGTATCTGAATCTAAACCATTTGTTTCGCAAGAATATGAAGCTAAACCATGTGTTTCGCTTGGATTCGAAGGTAACTCGTTTGTTTCGCCTGCATTTGAAGCTATATCAATTATATCGCAAGTATTTGAAGCTAAATCATTTGTGTCTCATGGCTTTGAAGAAAGCCTTCTACTATGCATTAATTTGAAGGTAAATCATGCGTTTCGCTTGGATTCGAAGGTAACTCGTTTGTTTCGCCTGCATTTGAAGCTAAATCATGTTTATCACAATTATCTGAATCTAAACCATTTGTTTCGCAAGAATATGAAGCTAAACCATGTGTTTCGCATGAATTTGAAGCTAAATCATGTATTTCGCACAGATTTGAAGCTAACTCGTTTGTTTCGCATGCATTGAAACTGTATCACTTATATCACTTATCTATCGCAAGTATTTGATGGTTTCGCTTGGTTTTGAAGGTAACTCGTTTGATTCGCCCTTATTTGAAGCTATATCATTTATATCGCAAGTCTGTGAAGCTAAATCATTTGTTTCGCATGGAGTTGAAGCTAAGGCTTCTACTTCGCATTGATTTGACACTAAATCATGTGTTTCGCTTGGATTTGAAGCTAACTCGTTTGTTTCGCCTGCATTTGAAGCTATATCACTTATATCGCAAGTATTTGAAGCTAAGTCATTTGATTCGCATGGATATGAAGCTAAGCCTTCTACTTCGCATTGCTTTGAAGCTAAATCATGTGTTTCGCTTGGTTTTAAAGCTAACTCGTTTGTTTCGCATGCGGTTGAAGCTAAATGAAGTTTATCACAAGTATATGAAGCTAAACCATTTGTTTTGCAAGAATATGAAACTAAACCATGTGTTTCGCTTGGATTTGAAGCTAAATCATGTGTTTCGCATAGACTTGAAGCTCCCTCGTTTGTTTCGCCTGCATTTGAAGCTATACCAATTACATCGCAAGTATTTGAAGCTGAATCATTTGTGTCGCATGGCATTGAAGATAAGCCTTCTACTTTGCATTAATTTGAAGGTAAATCATGTGTTTCGCTTGGATTTGAAGGTAACTCGTTTGTTTCGCCTGCATTTGAAGCTATATCAATTATATCGCAAGTATTTGAATCTGAATCATTTGTGTCGCATGGCTTTGAGGATAAGCCTTCTACTTCGCATTAATTTGAAGGTAAATCATGTGTTTCGCTTGGATTTGAAGCTAACTCGTTTGTTTCGCCTGCATTTGAAGCTATATCATTTATATCGCAAGTATGTGAAACTAAATCATTTCTTTCGCATGGATATGAAGCTATGCCTACTACTTCGCATTGATTTGTAACTAAATCATGTGTTTCGCATGGATTTTAAGGTAAATCATGTGTTTCGCATGGATTTGAAACTATCTCGTTTGTTTTGCCTGCATTTGAAGCTAAATCATGTTTATCACAAGTATCTGAATCTAAACCATTTGTTTCGCAAGAATATGAAGCTAAACCATGTGTTTCGCATGAATTTTAAGCTAAATCATGAGTTTCGCACAGATTTGAAGCTAACTCGTTTGTTTCGCCTGCATTTGAAGCTGTATTAATTATAACGCAAGTATTTGAAGCTAAATCATTTGTGTCGCATGGCTTTGAGGATAAGCCTTCCACTTTGCATTAATTTGAAGGTAAATCATGTGTTTCGCTTGGATTTGAAGGTAACTCGATTGTTTCGCCGGCATTTGAAGCCAAATCATGTTTATCACAATTATCTGAATCTAAACCATTTGTTTCGCAAGAATATGAAGCTAAACCATGTGTTTCGCATGAATTTGAAGCTAAATCATGTGTTTCGCTTGGATTTGAAGCTAACTCGTTTGTTTCGCCTGCATTTGAAGCTATATCATTTATATCGCAAGTATGTGAAACTAAATCATTTCTTTCGCATGGATATGAAGCTATGCCTACTACTTCGCATTGATTTGTAACTAAATCATGTGTTTCGCATGGATTTGAAGGTAAATCATGTGTTTCGCATGGATTTGAAACTATCTCGTTTGTTTCGCCTGCATTTGAAGCTAAATCATGTTTATCACAATTATCTGAATCTAAACCATTTGTTTCGCAAGAATATGAAGCTAAACCATGTGTTTCGCATGAATTTGAAGCTAAATCATGTATTTCGCACAGATTTGAAGCTAACTCGTTTGTTTCGCCTGCATTGAAACTGTATCACTTATATCACTTATCTATCGCAAGTATTTGATGGTTTCGCTTGGATTTGAAGGTAACTCGTTTGTTTCGCCCTTATTTGAAGCTATATCATTTATATCGCAAGTCTGTGAAGCTAAATCATTTGTTTCGCATGGAGTTGAAGCTAAGGCTTCTACTTCGCATTGATTTGACACTAAATCATGTGTTTCGCTTGGATTTGAAGCTAACTCGTTTGTTTCGCCTGCATTTGAAGCTATATCACTTATATCGCAAGTATTTGAAGCTAAGTCATTTGATTCGCATGGATATGAAGCTAAGCCTTCTACTTCGCATTGCTTTGAAGCTAAATCATGTGTTTCGCTTGGTTTTAAAGCTAACTCGTTTGTTTCGCATGCGGTTGAAGCTAAATGAAGTTTATCACAAGTATATGATGCTAAACCATTTGTTTTGCAAGAATATGAAACTAAACCATGTGTTTCGCTTGGATTTGAAGCTAAATCATGTGTTTCGCATAGACTTGAAGCTCCCTCGTTTGTTTCGCCTGCATTTGAAGCTATACCAATTACATCGCAAGTATTTGAAGCTAAATCATTTGCGTCGCATGGAGTCGAAGCTAAGGCTTCTACTTCGCATTGATTGGACACTAAATCATGTGTTTCGCTTGGATTTGAAGCTAACTCGTTTGTTTCGCCTGCATTTGAGGCTATATCATTTATATCGCAAGTATGTGAAGCTAAATCATTTGTTTCGCATGGATATGAAGCTATGTCTACTACTTCGCATTGATTTGAAACTACATCATGTGTTCCGCTTGGATTTGAAGCTAACTCGTTTGTTTCGCCTGCATTTGAGGCTATATCATTTATATCGCAAGTATGTGAAGCTAAATCATTTGTTTCGCATGGATATGAAGCTATGTCTACTACTTCGCATTGATTTGAAACAAAATCATGTGTTTCGCTTGGATTTGAAAGTAACTCGTTTGTTTCGCATGTATTTGAAGCTACACCATTTATATCGCAAATATATGAAGCTAAACCATTTGTTTTGCAAGAATATGAAGCTAAACCATGTGTTTCGCTTGGATTTGAAGCTAACTCGTTTGTTTCGCCTGCATTTGAAGCTATATCATTTATATCGCAAGTATGTGAAACTAAATCATTTGCTTCGCATGGATATGATGCTATGCCTACTACTTCGCATTGATTTATAACTAAAACATGTGTTTCGCATGGATTTGAAGGTAAATCTTGTGTTTCACGTGGATTTGAAACTAACTCGTTTGTTTTGCCTGCATTTGAAGCTATATCAATTATATCGCAAGTATTTGAAGCTAAATCATGTGTGTCGCCTGGCTTTGAAGATAAGCCATCTACTTTGCATTAATTTGAAGGTAAATCATGTGTTTCGCTTGTATTTGAAGGTAACTCGTTTGTTTCGCCAGGATTTGAAGCTAAATCATGTTTATCACAATTATAAGAATCTAAACCATTCGTTTCGCAAGAACAAGAAGCTAAACCATGTGTTTCGCATGAATTTGAAGCTAAACCATGTGTTTCGCTTGGATTTGAAGGTAACTCGTTTGTTTCGCCTGCATTTGAAGCTATATCAATTATATCGCAAGTATTTGAAGCTAAATCATTTGTGTCTCATGGCTTTGAAGAAAGCCTTCTACTATGCATTAATTTGAAGGTAAATCATGTGTTTCGCTTGGATTTGAAGGTAACTCGTTTGTTTCGCCTGCATTTGAAGCTATATCAATTATATCGCAAGTATTTGAATCTGAATCATTTGTGTCGCATGGCTTTGAGGATAAGCCTTCTACTTCGCATTAATTTGAAGGTAAATCATGTGTTTCGCTTGGATTTGAAGCTAACTCGTTTGTTTCGCCTGCATTTGAAGCTATATCATTTATATCGCAAGTATGTGAAACTAAATCATTTCTTTCGCATGGATATGAAGCTATGCCTACTACTTCGCATTGATTTGTAACTAAATCATGTGTTTCGCATGGATTTGAAGATAAATCATGTGTTTCGCATGGATTTGAAGGTAAATCATGTGTTTCGCATGGATTTGAAACTATCTCGTTTGTTTCGCCTGCATTTGAAGCTAAATCATGTTTATCACAAGTATCTGAATCTAAACCATTTGTTTCGCAAGAATATGAAGCTAAACCATGTGTTTCGCTTGGATTTGAAGGTAACTCGTTTGTTTCGCCTGCATTAGAAGCTATATCATTTATATTGCAAGTATCTGAAGCTAAACAATTTGTTTCGCATGTATTTTATGCTAAACCACGTGTTACCCATGAATTTGAACCTGAATCATGTGTTTCGCATGCATTTGAAGCTTAATCATGTGTTTTGCATGGATTTGAAGCTAACTCATTTGTTTCACCTGCCTTTGTATCTATTTCATTTATGAGGCTAGTATTTGAAGGTAACGCGATTGTTTCGCCTGCGTTTGAAGCTATATGATGTATATCAGAAGTATTTGAAGCAAAATCATTTGATTCGCATGGATTTGAATCTAAGCCTTCTACTTCGCATTGATTTGAAGCAAAATCATGTGTTTCGCATGGATTTGAAGCTAACTCTTTTGTTTCGCCTGCATTTGATGCTATATCATTTATATCGCAAGTATTTAAAGCTAAATCATTTTTGTCGCATGGCTTTGAAGCTAAGCCTTCTACTTCGCATTGATTTATGGATAAATCATTTTTTCGCTTGGAGTTGAATCTTGCTCGTTTGTTTCGCATGCAGTTGAAGCTAAATCATGTATATCAGAAATATTTGAAGCTAAACCATTTGTGTCGCATGGTTTATAAGCTAAGCCTTCTACTTCGCATTGATTTGAAGCTAAATGATGTGTTTCGGATGTATTTGTAGATAACTCGCTTTTTTTGCCTGCATCTGAAACTATGTCTCTTGTTTCGCAAGTATCTGAAGCTAAATCATTTGTTTCTCATGTATTTGAAGCTAAGCCTTCTACTTCGCATTGATTTGAAGATAAATCATGTGTTGCTCATGGCTTTGAAGCTAACTCGTTTGTTTCGCCTGCATTTGAAGCTTTATCAATTATATCGCAATTATCTGAAGCTAAATCATTTGTTTCTCATGTATGTGAAGCTAAGCCTTCTACTTCGCATTGATTTGAAACTAAACCATGTCTTTCGCTGGGATTTGAAGCTAACTCGTTTGTTTCGCCTGCATTTGAGGCTATATCATTTATATCGCAAGTATGTGAAGCTAAATCAATTGTTTCGCATGGATATGAAGCTATGTCTACTACTTCGCATTGATGTGAAACAAAATCATGTGTTTCGCATGGATTTGAAGCTAACTCGTTTGTTTCGCCTGCATTTGAAGCTATATCATTTATATCGCAAGTATGTGAAACTAAATCATTTCTTTCGCATGGATATGAAGCTATGCCTACTACTTCGCATTGATTTGTAACTAAATCATGTGTTTCGCATGGATTTGAAGATAAATCATGTGTTTCGCATGGATTTGAAGGTAAATCATGTGTTTCGCATGGATTTGAAACTATCTCGTTTGTTTCGCCTGCATTTGAAGCTAAATCATGTTTATCACAAGTATCTGAATCTAAACCATTTGTTTCGCAAGAATATGAAGCTAAACCATGTGTTTCGCTTGGATTTGAAGGTAACTCGTTTGTTTCGCCTGCATTAGAAGCTATATCATTTATATTGCAAGTATCTGAAGCTAAACTATTTGTTTCGCATGTATTTTATGCTAAACCACGTGTTACCCATGAATTTGAACCTGAATCATGTGTTTCGCATGCATTTGAAGCTTAATCATGTGTTTTGCATGGATTTGAAGCTTAATCATGTGTTTTGCATGGATTTGAAGCTAACTCATTTGTTTCACCTGCCTTTGTATCTATTTCATTTATGAGGCTAGTATTTGAAGCTAAATCGTTTGTTTCGCATGCAGTTGAATCTAAATCATGAATATTACAAGTATTTGAAGATAAACCAGTTGCTTCGCATGGATTTGAATCTAAGCCTTCTACTTCGCATTGATTTGAAGCAAAATCATGTGTTTCGCATGGATTTGAAGCTAACTCTTTTGTTTCGCCTGCATTTGATGCTATATCATTTATATCGCAAGTATTTAAAGCTAAATCATTTTTGTCGCATGGCTTTGAAGCTAAGCCTTCTACTTCGCATTGATTTATGGATAAATCATTTTTTCGCTTGGAGTTGAATCTTGCTCGTTTGTTTCGCATGCAGTTGAAGCTAAATCATGTATATCAGAAATATTTGAAGCTAAACCATTTGTGTCGCATGGTTTATAAGCTAAGCCTTCTACTTCGCATTGATTTGAAGCTAAATGATGTGTTTCGGATGTATTTGTAGATAACTCGCTTTTTTTGCCTGCATCTGAAACTATGTCTCTTGTTTCGCAAGTATCTGAAGCTAAATCATTTGTTTCTCATGTATTTGAAGCTAAGCCTTCTACTTCGCATTGATTTGAAGATAAATCATGTGTTGCTCATGGCTTTGAAGCTAACTCGTTTGTTTCGCCTGCATTTGAAGCTTTATCAATTATATCGCAATTATCTGAAGCTAAATCATTTGTTTCTCATGTATGTGAAGCTAAGCCTTCTACTTCGCATTGATTTGAAACTAAACCATGTCTTTCGCTGGGATTTGAAGCTAACTCGTTTGTTTCGCCTGCATTTGAGGCTATATCATTTATATCGCAAGTATGTGAAGCTAAATCAATTGTTTCGCATGGATATGAAGCTATGTCTACTACTTCGCATTGATGTGAAACAAAATCATGTGTTTCGCATGGATTTGAAGCTAAATCATTTGTGTCGCATGGCTTTGAAGCTAACTCGTTTGTTTCGCCAGCATTGAAGCTATATCACTTCTATCGCAAGTATTTGAAGCTAAATCATTTGTGTCGCATGGATTTGAAGCTAACTCGTCTGTTTCGCCTGCATTGAAGCTATATCACTTCTATCGCAAGTATTTCAAGCTAAATCATTTGTGTCGCATGGATTTGAAGCTAAGCCTTCCACTTTGCATTAGTTTGTAGGTAAATCATGTGTTACGCTTGGATTTGAAGGTAACTCGTTTGTTTCGCCTGTATTTGAAGCTATATCATTTATATCGCAAGTATGTGAAGCTAAATCATTTGTTTCGCATGGATTTGAAGCTATGCCTTCTGCTTCGCATTGATTTGAAACTAAATCATGTGTTTCGCTTGGATTTGAAGCTAACTCGTATGTTTCGCCTGCATTTGATGCTATATCATTTATATCGCAAGTATTTGACGCTAAATCATTTGTGTCGCATGGATTTGAAGCTAAGCCTTCTACTTCGCATTGATTTGAAACTAAATCATGTGTTTCGCTTGGATTTGAAGCTAAGTCGTCTGTTTCGCCTGCATTTGAAGCTTTATCAATTATATCGCAAGTATTTGAAGCTAAATCATTTGTGTCGCATGGTTTTGAAGCTACGCCTTCTACTTCGCATTGATTTGAAGCTAAATCACATGTTTCCCTCGCATTTGAAGCTAACGCGATTGTTTCGCATGCAGTTGAAGCTAAATCATGTTTATCACAAGTATCTGAAGCTAAACCATTTGTTTCGCAGGAATTTGAAGCTAAACCAGGTGTTTCTCATGGATTTGAAGCTAAATCATGTGTTTCGCACAGATTTGAAGCTAAGCCTTCTGCTTCGCATTGATTTGAAACTAAATCATGTGTTTCGCTTGGATTTGAAAGTAACTCGTTTGTTTCGCATGTATTTGAAGCTACACCATTTATATCGCAAATATATGAAGCTAAACCATTTGTTTTGCAAGAATATGAAGCTAAACCATTTGTTTCGCAGGAATTTGAAGCTAAACCACGTGTTTCTCATGGATTTGAAGCTAAATCATGTGTTTCGCACAGATTTGAAGCTAAGCCTTCTGCTTCGCATTGATTTGAAACTAAATCATGTGTTTCGCTTGGATTTGAAAGTAACTCGTTTGTTTCGCATGTATTTGAAGCTACACCATTTATATCGCAAATATATGAAGCTAAACCATTTGTTTTGCAAGAATATGAAGCTAAACCATGTGTTTCGCTTGGATTTGAAGCTAACTCGTTTGTTTCGCCTGCATTTGAAGCTATATCATTTATATCGCAAGTATGTGAAACTAAATCATTTACTTCGCATGGATATGATGCTATGCCTACTACTTCGCATTGATTTATAACTAAAACATGTGTTTCGCATGGATTTGAAGGTAAATCTTGTGTTTCACGTGGATTTGAAACTAACTCGTTTGTTTTGCCTGCATTTGAAGCTATATGAATTATATCGCAAGTATTTGAAGCTAAATCATGTGTGTCGCCTGGCTGTGAAGACAAGCCATCTACTTTGCATTAATTTGAAGGTAAATCATGTGTTTCGCTTGTATTTGAAGGTAACTCGTTTGTTTCGCCAGGATTTGAAGCTAAATCATGTTTATCACAATTATAAGAATCTAAACCATTCGTTTCGCAAGAACAAGAAGCTAAACCATGTGTTTCGCATGAATTTGAAGCTAAACCATGTGTTTCGCTTGGATTTGAAGGTAACTCGTTTGTTTCGCCTGCATTTGAAGCTATATCAATTATATCGCAAGTATTTGAAGCTAAATCATTTGTGTCTCATGGCTTTGAAGAAAGCCTTCTACTATGCATTAATTTGAAGGTAAATCATGTGTTTCGCTTGGATTTGAAGGTAACTCGTTTGTTTCGCCTGCATTTGAAGCTATATCAATTATATCGCAAGTATTTGAATCTGAATCATTTGTGTCGCATGGCTTTGAGGATAAGCCTTCTACTTCGCATTAATTTGAAGGTAAATCATGTGTTTCGCTTGGATTTGAAGCTAACTCGTTTGTTTCGCCTGCATTTGAAGCTATATCATTTATATCGCAAGTATGTGAAACTAAATCATTTGCTTCGCATGGATATGATGCTATGCCTACTACTTCGCATTGATTTATAACTAAAACATGTGTTTCGCATGGATTTGAAGGTAAATCTTGTGTTTCACGTGGATTTGAAACTAACTCGTTTGTTTTGCCTGCATTTGAAGCTATATCAATTATATCGCAAGTATTTGAAGCTAAATCATGTGTGTCGCCTGGCTTTGAAGATAAGCCATCTACTTTGCATTAATTTGAAGGTAAATCATGTGTTTCGCTTGTATTTGAAGGTAACTCGTTTGTTTCGCCAGGATTTGAAGCTAAATCATGTTTATCACAATTATAGGAATCTAAACCATTCGTTTCGCAAGAACACGAAGCTAAACCATGTGTTTCGCATGAATTTGAAGCTAAACCATGTGTTTCGCTTGGATTTGAAGGTAACTCGTTTGTTTCGCCTGCATTTGAAGCTATATCAATTATATCGCAAGTATTTGAAGCTAAATCATTTGTGTCTCATGGCTTTGAAGAAAGCCTTCTACTATGCATTAATTTGAAGGTAAATCATGTGTTTCGCTTGGATTTGAAGGTAACTCGTTTGTTTCGCCTGCATTTGAAGCTATATCAATTATATCGCAAGTATTTGAATCTGAATCATTTGTGTCGCATGGCTTTGAGGATAAGCCTTCTACTTCGCATTAATTTGAAGGTAAATCATGTGTTTCGCTTGGATTTGAAGCTAACTCGTTTGTTTCGCCTGCATTTGAACCTATATCATTTATATCGCAAGTATGTGAAACTAAATCATTTCTTTCGCATGGATATGAAGCTATGCCTACTACTTCGCATTGATTTGTAACTAAATCATGTGTTTCGCATGGATTTGAAGGTAAATCATGTGTTTCGCATGGATTTGAAGGTAAATCATGTGTTTCGCATGGATTTGAAACTATCTCGTTTGTTTCGCCTGCATTTGAAGCTAAATCATGTTTATCACAAGTATCTGAATCTAAACCATTTGTTTCGCAAGAATATGAAGCTAAACCATGTGTTTCGCTTGGATTTCAAGGTAACTCGTTTGTTTCGCCTGCATTTGAAGCTATATCAATTATATCGCAAGTATTTGAAGCTAAATCATTTGTGTCTCACGGCTTTGAAGAAAGCCTTCTGCTATGCATTAATTTGAAGGTTAATCATGCGTTTCGCTTGGATTTGAAGGTAACTCGTTTGTTTGGCCTGCATTTGAAGCTAAATCATGTTTATCACAATTATCTGAATCTAAACCATTTGTTTCGCAAGAATATGAAGCTAAACCATGTGTTTCGCATGAATTTGAAGCTAAATCATGTATTTCGCACAGATTTGAAGCTAACTCGTTTGTTTCGCCTGCATTGAAACTGTATCACTTATATCGCAAGTATTTGAAGCTAAATCATTTGTGTCGCATGGTTTTGAAGATAAGCCTTCTACTTTGCATTAATTTGAAGGTAAATCATGTGTTTCGCTTGGATTTGAAGCTAAACCTTCTACTTCGCATTGATTTTTTAACTAAATCATGTGTTTCGCTTGGATTTGAAGCTAACTCGTTTGTTTCGCCTGCATTTGATGCTGTATCAATTATATCGCAAGTATTTGAAGCTAAATCATTTGTGTCGCATGGCTTTGAAGCTAACTCGTTTGTTTCGCCTGCATTTGAAGCTAAGCCTTCTACTTCGCATTGATTTGAAACTAAACCATGTGTTTCGCTGGGATTTGAAGCTAACTCGTTTGTTTCGCCTGCATTTGAGGCTATATCATTTATATCGCAAGTATGTGAAGCTAAATCAATTGTTTCGCATGGATATGAAGCTATGTCTACTACTTCGCATTGATGTGAAACAAAATCATGTGTTTCGCATGGATTTGAAGCTAAATCATTTCTGTCGCATGGATTTGAAGCTAAGCCTTCCACTTTGCATTAATTTGTAGGTAAATCATGTGTTTCGCTTGGATTTGAAGGTAACTCGTTTGTTTCGCCTGTATTTGAAGCTATATCATTTATATCGCAAGTATTTGAAGCTAAATCATTTGTGTCGCATGGATTTGAAGATAAGCCTTCTACTTCTCATTGATTTGAAACTAAATCATCTGTTTCGCTTGGATTTGAAGCTAACTCGTTTGTTTTTCCTGCATTTGAAGCTTTATCAATTATATCGCAAGTATTTGAAGCTAAATCATTTGTGTCGCATGGCTTTGAAGCTAACTCGTTTGTTTCGCCTGCAGTTGAAGCTATATCATTTATATCGCAAGTATGTGAAACTAAATCATTTCTTTCGAATGGATATGAAGCTATGCCTACTACTTCGCATTGATTTGTAACTAAATCATGTGTTTCGCATGGATTTGAAGGTAAATCATGTGTTTCGCATGGATTTGAAACTATCTCGTTTGTTTCGCCTGCATTTGAAGCTAAATCATGTTTATCACAAGTATCTGAATCTAAACCATTTGTTTCGCAAGAATATGAAGCTAAACCATGTATTTCGCTTGGATTTGAAGGTAACTCGTTTGTTCCGCCCTTATTTGAAGCTATATCATTTATATCGCAAGTATGTGAAGCTAAATCATTTGTTTCGCAAGAATATGAAGCTAAACCATGTGTTTCGCTTGGATTTGAAGGTAACTCGTTTGTTTCGCCTGCATTTGAAGCTATATCAATTATATCGCAAGTATTTGAATCTGAATCATTTGTGTCGCATGGCTTTGAGGATAAGCCTTCTACTTCGCATTAATTTGAAGGTAAATCATGTGTTTCGCTTGGATTTGAAGCTAACCCGTTTGTTTCGCCTGTATTTGAAGCTATATCATTTATATCGCAAGTATGTGAAACTAAATCATTTGTTTCGCATGGATATGAAGCTTTGTCTACTACTTCGCATTGATTTGAAACTAAATCATGTGTTTCGCAAGTATTTGAAGCTAAATCATTTGTGTCGCATGGCTTTGAAGCTAACTCTTTTGTTTCGCCTGCATTCAAGCTATATCACTTCTATCGCAAGTATTTGAAGCTAAATCATTTGTGTCGCATGGATTTGAAGCTAAGCCTTCTACTTCGCATTGATTTGAAACTAAATCATCTATTTTGCTTGTATTTGAATCTAACTCGTTTGTTTCGCCTGCCTTTGAAGCTTTATCAATTATATCGCAATTATCTGAAGCTAAATCATATGTTGCTCATGTTTGTGAAGCTAAGCATTCTACTTCGCATTGATTTGAAACTAAACCATGTGTTTCGCTGGGATTTGAAGCTAACTCGTCTGTTTCGCCTGCATTTGAAGCTATATCATTTATATCGCAAGTATATGAAGCTAAACCATTTGTTTCGCAAGAATATGAAGCTAAACCATGTGTTTCGCATGGATTTGAAGCTAACTCGTTTGTTTCGCCTGCATTTGAAGCTAAATCAATTATATCGCAAGTATTTGAAGCTGAATCATTTGTTTCGCATGGATATGAAGCTATGTCTACTACTTCGCATTGATGTGAAACAAAATCATGTGTTTCGCATGAAATTTGAAGCTAAATCATGTGTTTCGCACAGATTTGAAGCTAACTCGTTTGTTTCGCCTGCATTTGAATCTATATCATTTATATCGCAAGTCTGTGAAGCTAAATCATTTGTTTCGCATGGAGTTGAAGCTAAGGCTTCTACTTCGCATTGATTTGACACTAAATCATGTGTTTCGCTTGGATTTGAAGCTAACTCGTTTGTTTCGCCTGCATTTGAGGCTATATCATTTATATCGCAAGTATGCGAAGCTAAATCATTTGTTTCGCATGGATATGAAGCTATGTCTACTACTTCGCATTGATTTGAAACTACATCATGTGTTTCGCATGGATTTGAAGCTAAATCATGTGTTTCGCATGGATGTGAAGCTAACTCTGTTTCGCCTGCATTTGAAGCTAAATTATGTTTATCACAAGTATCTGAATCTAAACAATTTGTTTCGCAAGAATATGAAGCTAAACCATGTGTTTCGCATGAATTTTAAGCTAAATCATATGTTTCGCACAGATTTGAAGCTAACTCGTTTGTTTCGCCTGCATTTGAAGCTATATCAATTATATCGCAGGTATTTGAAGCTAAATCATTTGTGTCGCATGGCTTTGAAGATAAGCCTTCTACTTTGCATTAATTTGAAGGTAAATCATGTGTTTCGCTTGGATTTGAAGGTAACTCGATTGTTTCGCCTGCATTTGAAGCCAAATCATGTTTATCACAATTATCTGAATCTAAACCATTTGTTTCGCAAGAATATGAAGCTAAACCATGTGTTTCGCATGAATTTGAAGCTAAATCATGTATTTCGCACAGATTTGTAGCTAACTCGTTTGTTTTGCCTGCATTTGAAGCTATATCAATTATATGGCAAGTATTTGAAGCTAAATCATTTGTGTCGCATGGCTTTGAGGATTAGCCTTCCACTTTGCATTAATTTGAAGGTAAATCATGTGTTTCGCTTGGATTTGAAGCTAAACCTTCTACTTCGCATTGATTTGTAACTAAATCATGTGTTTCGCTTGGATTTGAAGCTAACTCGTTTGTTTCGCCTGCATTTGAAGCTATATTATTTATATCGCAAGTATGTGAAACTAAATCATTTGTTTCGCATGGATTTGAAGCTAAGCCTTCTGCTTCGCATTGATTTGAATCTAAATCATGTGTTTCGCATGGATTTGAAGCTAAATCATGTTTATCACAAGTACCTGAATCTAAACCATTTGTTTCGCAAGAATATGAAGCTAAACCATGTGTTTCGCATGAATTTGAAGCTAAGTCATGTGTTTCGCACAGATTTGAAGCTAACTCGTTTGTTTCGCCTGCATTTGAAGCTAAATCATGTTTATCACAAGTATCTGAATCTAAACCATTTGTTTCGCAAGAATATGAAGCTAAACCATGTGTTTCGCTTGGATTTGAAGGTAACTCGTTTGTTTCGCCTGCATTTGAAGCTATATCAATTATATCGCAAGTATTTGAAGCTAAATCATTTGTGTCTCATGGCTTTGAAGAAAGCCTTCTACTATGCATTAATTTGAAGGTAAATCATGCGTTTCGCTTGGATTTGAAGGTAACTCGTTTGTTTCGCATGCATTTGAAGCTAAATCATGTTTATCACAATTATCTGAATCTAAACCATTTGTTTCGCAAGAATATGAAGCTAAACCATGTATTTCGCTTGGATTTGAAGGTAACTCGTTTGTTCCGCCCTTATTTGAAGCTATATCATTTATATCGCAAGTATGTGAAGCTAAATCATTTGTTTCGCATGAAGTTGAAGCTAAGGCTTCTACTTCGCATTGATTTGACACTAAATCATGTGTTTCGCTTGGATTTGAAGCTAACTCGTTTGTTTCGCCTGCATTTGAAGCTTTATCAATTATATCGCAAGTATTTGAAGCTAAACGATTTGTGTCGCATGGCTTTGAAGATAAGCCTTCCTCTTTGCATTAATTTGAAGGTAAATCATGTGTTTCGCTTGGATTTGAAGGTAACTCGTTTGTTTCGCCTGCATTTGAAGCTATATCATTTATATCGCTAGTATGTGAAGCTAAATCATTTGTTTCGCATGGATATGAAGCTATGTCTACTACTTTGCATTGATTTGAAACTAAATCATGTGTTTCGCATGGATCTGAAGCTAAATCATGTGTTTCGCATGGATGTGAAACTAACTCGATGTTTCGCCTGCATTTGAAGCTAAATCATGTTTATCACAAGTACCTGAATCTAAACCATTTGTTTCGCAAGAATATGAAGCTAAACCGTGTGTCTCGCATGAATTTGAAGCTAAGTCATGTGTTTCGCACAGATTTGAAGCTAACTCGTTTGTTTCGCCTGCATTTGAAGCTATATCAATTATATCGCAAGTATTTGAATCTGAATCATTTGTGTCGCATGGCTTTGAGGATAAGCCTTCTACTTCGCATTAATTTGAAGGTAAATCATGTGTTTCGCTTGGATTTGAAGCTAACTCGTTTGTTTCGCCTGCATTTGAAGCTATATCAATTATATCGCAAGTATTTGAAGCTAAATCATTTGTGTCTCATGGCTTTGAAGAAAGCCTTCTACTATGCATTGATTTGAAGGTAAATCATGTGTTTCGCTTGGATTTGAAGGTAACTCGTTTGTTTCGCCTGCATTTGAAGCTATATCAATTATATCGCAAGTATTTGAATCTGAATCATTTGTGTCGCATGGCTTTGAGGATAAGCCTTCTACTTCGCATTAATTTGAAGGTAAATCATGTGTTTCGCTTGGATTTGAAGCTAACCCGTTTGTTTCGCCTGCATTTGATGCTATATCATTTATATCGCAAGTATGTGAAACTAAATCATTTCTTTCGCATGGATATGAAGCTATGCCTACTACTTCGCATTGATTTGTAACTAAATCATGTGTTTCGCATGGATTTGAAGGTAAATCATGTGTTTCGCATGGATTTGAAACTATCTCGTTTGTTTCGCCTGCATTTGAAGCTAAATCATGTTTATCACAAGTATCTGAATCTAAACCATTTGTTTCGCAAGAATATGAAGCTAAACCATGTGTTTCGCTTGGATTTGAAGGTAACTCGTTTGTTTCGCCTGCATTTGAAGCTATATCAATTATATCGCAAGTATTTGAAGCTAAATCATTTGTGTCTCATGGCTTTGAAGAAAGCCTTCTACTACGCATTAATTTGAAGGTAAATCATGCGTTTCGCTTGGATTTGAAGGTAACTCGTTTGTTTCGCCTGCATTGAAACTGTATCACTTATATCACTTATCTATCGCAAGTATTTGATGGTTTCGCTTGGACTTGAAGGTAACTCGTTTGTTTCGCCCTTATTTGAAGCTATATCATTTATATCGCAAGACTGTGAAGCTAAATTATTTGTTTCGCATGGAGTTGAAGCTAAGGCTTCTACTTCGCATTGATTTCACGCTAAATCATGTGTTTCGCTTGGATTTGAAGCTAACTCGTTTGTTTCGCCTGCATTTGATGCTGTATCAATTATATCGCAATTATTTGAAGTTAAATCATTTGTGTCGCATGGCTTTGAAGCTTACTCGTTTGTTTCGCCTGCATTGAAGCTATATCACTTCTATCGCAAGTATTTGAAGCTAAATCATTTGTGTCGCATGGATTTGAAGCTAAGCCTTCTACTTCGCATTGATTTGAAACTAAATCATCTGTTTCGCTTGGATTTGAAGCTAACTCGTTTGTTTTTCCTGCATTTGAAGCTTTACCAATTATATCGCAAGTATTTGAAGCTAAACGATTTGTGTCGCATGGCTTTGAGGATAAGCCTTCTACTTCGCATTGATTTGAAGATAAACCATGTGTTTCGCTTGGATTTGAAGCTAACTCGTTTCTTTCGCCTGCATTTGAGGCTATATCATTTATATCGCTAGTATGTGAAGCTAAATCATTTGTTTCACATGGATATGAAGCTATGTCTACTACTTCGCATTGATTTGAAACTAAATCATGTGTTTCGCAAGTATTTGAAGCTAAATCATTTGTGTCGCATGGCTTTGAAGCTAACTCGTTTGTTTCACCTGCATTGAAGCTAAATCACTTCTATCGCAAGTATTTGAAGCTAAATCATTTGTGTCGCATGGATTTGAAGCTAAGCCTTCTACTTCGCATTGATTTGAAGCTAAATCATGTGTTTCGCACAGATTTGAAGCTAACTCGTTTGTTTCGCCTGCATTTGATGCTATATCATTTATATCGCAAGTATTTAAAGCTAAATCATTTGTGTCGCATGGCTTTGAAGCTAAGCCTTCTACTTCGCATTGATTTGACGCTAAATCATGTGTTTCGCACAGATTTGAAGCTAACTCGTTTGTTTCGCCTGCATTCGATGCTATATCAATTATATTGCAAGTATTTGAAGCTAAATCATTTGTGTTGCATGGCTTTGAAGATAAGCCTTCCACTTTGCATTAATATGAAGGTAAATCATGTGTTTCGCTTGGATTTGAAGCTAAGCCTTCTACTTCGCATTGATTTGGAACTAAATCATGTGTTTCGCATGGATTTGTAGCTAAGTTGTTTGTTTCGCATGCATTTGAAGCTAAATCAATCATATAGCAAGTATTTGAAGCAGAACCATTTGTGTCGCATGGCTTTGAGGATAAGCCTTCTACTTCGCATTAATTTGAAGGTAAGTCATGTGTTTCGCTTGGATTTGAAGCTATGTCTACTACTTCGCATTGATTTGAAACTAAATCATGTGTTTCGCATGGATTTGGAGCTAAATCATGTGTTTCGCATGGATGTGAAGCTAACTCGATGTTTCGCCTGCATTTGAAGCTAAATCATGTTTATCACAAGTACCTGAATCTAAACTATTTGTTTCGCAAGAATATGAAGCTAAACCATCTGTTTCGCATGAATTTGAAGCTAAGTCATGTGTTTCGCACAGATTTGAAGCTAACTCGTTTGTTTCGCCTGCATTTGAAGCTATATCAATTATATCGCAAGTATTTGAAGCTAAATCATTTGTGTCGCATGGCTTTGAAGCTAACACGTTTGTTTCGCCTGCATTGAAGCTATATCACTTCTATCGCAAGTATTTGAAGCTAAATCATTTGTGTCGCATGGCTTTGAAGCTAAGCCTTCTACTTCGCATTGATTTGACGCTAAATCATGTGTTTCGCACAGATTTGAAGCTAACTCGTTTGTTTCGCCTGCATTCGATGCTATATCAATTATATTGCAAGTATTTGAGGCAAAATCATTTGTGTTGCATGGCTTTGAAGATAAGCCTTCTACTTCGCATTGATTTGAAACTAAATCATCTGTTTCGCTTGGATTTGAAGCTAACTCGTTTGTTTCGAAAGCATTTGAAGCTTTATCAATTATATCGCAAGTATTTGAAGCTAAACGATTTCTGTCGCATGGCTTTGAGGATAAGCTTTCTACTTCGCATTGATTTGAAACTAAACCATGTGTTTCGCTTGGATTTGAAGCTAACTCGTTTGCTTCGCCTGCATTTGAAGCTAAATCAATCATATCGCAAGTATTTGAAGCAGAATCGTTTGTGTCGCATGGCTTTGAGGATAAGCCTTCTAATTCGCATTAATTTGAATGTAAATCATGTGTTTCGCACAGATTTGAAGCTAACTCGTTTGTTTCGCTCTTATTTGAAGCTATATCATTTATATCGCAAGTCTGTGAAGCTAAATCATTTGTTTCGCATGGAGTTGAAGCTAAGGCTTCTACTTCGCTTTGATTTGATACTAAATCATGTGTTTGGCATGGTTTTAAAGCTAGCTCGTTTGTTTCGCATGCGGATGAAGCTAAATCAAGTTTATCACAAGTATATGAAGCTAAACCATACGTTTCGCAAGAATATGAAGCTAAACCATGTGTATCGCTTGGATTTGAAGCTAAATCATGAGTTTCGCATAGACTTGAAGCTGACTCGTTTGTTTCGCCTGCATTTGAAGCTATATCACTTCTATCGCAGGTATTTGAAGCTAAATCATTCGTATGGCATCGATTTGAAGCTAAGCCTTCTACTTCGCATTGATTTGAAGCTAAATCGAATATTTCGCTTGGATTTTAAACTAACGCGTTTGTTTCGCTTGCAGTTGAAGCTAAATCGTGTTTATCACAAGTATCTGAAGCTAAGCCACTTGTTTCGCAAGCATATGAAGCTAAACCATGTGCTTCGCATTGATTTGAAGCTAAGTCATGTGTTCCGCATGGATTTGAAGCTGACTCGTTTGTTTTGCCTACATTTGAAGGTATATCGTTTATACCGCAAGTATTTGAAGCTAAATCATTTGTTTCGTATGAATTTTAAGCTAAATCATGTGTTTCGCACAGATTTGAAGCTAACTCGTATGTTTAGCCTGCATTTGAAGCTATATCAATTATATCGCAAGTATTTGAAGCTAAATCATTTATGTCGCATGGCTTGGAAGATAAGCCTTCTACTTTGCATTAATTTGAAGGTAAATCATGTGTTTCGCTTGAATTTGAAGGTAACTCGTTTGTTCCGCCCTTATTTGAAGCTATATCATTTATATCGCAAGTATGTGAAGCTAAATCATTTGTTTCGCATGGAGTTGAAGCTAAGGCTTCTACTTCGCATTGATTTGACACTAAATCATGTGTTTCGCTTGGATTTGAAGCTAACTCGTTTGTTTCGCCTGCATTTGAAGCTTTATCAATTATATCGCAAGTATTTGAAGCTAAACGATTTGTGTCGCATGGCTTTGAAGATAAGCCTTCCTCTTTGCATTAATTTGAAGGTAAATCATGTGTTTCGCTTGGATTTGAAGGTAACTCGTTTGTTTCGCCTGCATTTGAAGCTATATCATTTATATCGCTAGTATGTGAAGCTAAATCATTTGTTTCGCATGGATATGAAACTATGTCTACTACTTCGCATTGATTTGAAACTAAATCATGTGTTTCGCATCGATTTGAAGCTAAATCATGTGTTTCGCGTGGATGTGAAGCTAACTCGTTTGTTTCGCCTGCATTTGAAGCTATATCATTTATATCGCAAGTATGTGAAACTAAATCATTTCTCTCGCATGGATATGAAGCTATGCCTACTACTTCGCATTGATTTGTAACTAAATCATGTGTTTCGCATGGATTTGAAGGTAAACCATGTGTTTCGCATGGATTTGAAACTATCTCGTTTGTTTCGCCTGCATTTGAAGCTAAATCATGTTTATCACAAGTATCTGAATCTAAACCATTTTGTTTCGCAAGAATATGAAGCTAAACCATGTGTTTCGCTTGGATTTGAAGGTAACTCGTTTGTTTCGCCTGCATTTGAAGCTATATCAATTATATCGCAAGTATTTGAAGCTAAATCATTTGTGTCGCATGGCTTTGAGGATAAGCCTTCTACATCGCATTAATTTGAAGGTAAATCATGTGTTTCGCTTGGATTTGAAGCTAACCCGTTTGTTTCGCCTGCATTTGAAGCTATATCATTTATATCGCAAGTATGTGAAACTAAATCATTTCTTTCGCATGGATATGAAGCTATGCCTACTACTTCGCATTGATTTGTAACTAAATCATGTGTTTCGCATGGATTTGAAGGTAAATCATGTGTTTCGCATGGATTTGAAACTATCTCGTTTGTTTCGCCTGCATTTGAAGCTAAATCATGTTTATCACAAGTATCTGAATCTAAACCATTTGTTTCGCAAGAATATGAAGCTAAACCATGTGTTTCGCTTGGATTTGAAGGTAACTCGTTTGTTTCGCCTGCATTTGAAGCTATATCAATTATATCGCAAGTATTTGAAGCTAAATCATTTGTGTCTCATGGCTTTGAAGAAAGCCTTCTACTATGCATTAATTTGAAGGTAAATCATGCGTTTCGCTTGGATTTGAAGGTAACTCGTTTGTTCCGCCCTTATTTGAAGCTATATCATTTATATCGCAAGTATGTGAAGCTAAATCATTTGTTTCGCATGGAGTTGAAGCTAAGGCTTCTACTTCGCATTGATTTGACACTAAATCATGTGTTTCGCTTGGATTTGAAGCTAACTCGTTTGTTTCGCCTGCATTTGAAGCTTTATCAATTATATCGCAAGTATTTGAAGCTAAACGATTTGTGTCGCATGGCTTTGAAGATAAGCCTTCCTCTTTGCATTAATTTGAAGGTAAATCATGTGTTTCGCTTGGATTTGAAGGTAACTCGTTTGTTTCGCCTGCATTTGAAGCTATATCATTTATATCGCTAGTATGTGAAGCTAAATCATTTGTTTCGCATGGATATGAAACTATGTCTACTACTTCGCATTGATTTGAAACTAAATCATGTGTTTCGCATCGATTTGAAGCTAAATCATGTGTTTCGCATGGATGTGAAGCTAACTCGTTTGTTTCGCCTGCATTTGAAGCTATATCATTTATATCGCAAGTATGTGAAACTAAATCATTTCTCTCGCATGGATATGAAGCTATGCCTACTACTTCGCATTGATTTGTAACTAAATCATGTGTTTCGCATGGATTTGAAGGTAAACCATGTGTTTCGCATGGATTTGAAACTATCTCGTTTGTTTCGCCTGCATTTGAAGCTAAATCATGTTTATCACAAGTATCTGAATCTAAACCATTTTGTTTCGCAAGAATATGAAGCTAAACCATGTGTTTCGCTTGGATTTGAAGGTAACTCGTTTGTTTCGCCTGCATTTGAAGCTATATCAATTATATCGCAAGTATTTGAAGCTAAATCATTTGTGTCGCATGGCTTTGAGGATAAGCCTTCTACTTCGCATTAATTTGAAGGTAAATCATGTGTTTCGCTTGGATTTGAAGCTAACCCGTTTGTTTCGCCTGCATTTGAAGGTATATCATTTATATCGCAAGTATGTGAAACTAAATCATTTCTTTCGCATGGATATGAAGCTATGCCTACTACTTCGCATTGATTTGTAACTAAATCATGTGTTTCGCATGGATTTGAAACTATCTCGTTTGTTTCGCCTGCATTTGAAGCTAAATCATGTTTATCACAAGTATCTGAATCTAAACCATTTGTTTCGCAAGAATATGAAGCTAAACCATGTGTTTCGCTTGGATTTGAAGGTAACTCGTTTGTTTCGCCTGCATTTGAAGCTATATCAATTATATCGCAAGTATTTGAAGCTAAATCATTTGTGTCTCATGGCTTTGAAGAAAGCCTTCTACTATGCATTAATTTGAAGGTAAATCATGCGTTTCGCTTGGATTTGAAGGTAACTCGTTTGTTTCGCCTGCATTTGAAGCTAAATCATGTTTATCACAATTATCTGAATCTAAACCATTTGTTTCGCAAGAATATGAAGCTAAACCATGTGTTTCGCATGAATTTGAAGCTAAATCATGTATTTCGCACAGATTTGAAGCTAACTCGTTTGTTTCCCCTGCATTGAAACTGTATCACTTATATCACTTATCTATCGCAAGTAATTGATGGTTTCGCTTGGACTTGAAGGTAACTCGTTTGTTTCGCCCTTATTTGAAGCTATATCATTTATATCGCAAGACTGTGAAGCTAAATTATTTGTTTCGCATGGAGTTGAAGCTAAGGCTTCTACTTCGCATTGATTTCACGCTAAATCATGTGTATCGCGTGGATTTGAAGCTAACTCGTTTGTTTCGCCTGCATTTGATGCTGTATCAATTATATCGCAATTACTTGAAGTTAAATCATTTGTGTCGCATGGCTTTGAAGCTTACTCGTTTGTTTCGCCTGCATTGAAGCTATATCACTTCTATCGCAAGTATTTGAAGCTAAATCATTTGTGTCGCATGGGTTTGAAGCTAAGCCTTCTACTTCGCATTGATTTGAAACTAAATCATCTGTTTCGCTTGGATTTGAAGCTAACTCGTTTTTTTTTCCTGCATTTGAAGCTTTACCAATTATATCGCAAGTATTTGAAGCTAAACGATTTGTGTCGCATGGCTTTGAGGATAAGCCTTCTACTTCGCATTGATTTGAAAATAAACCATGTGTTTCGCTTGGATTTGAAGCTAACTCGTTTGTTTCGCCTGCATTTGAGGCTATATCATTTATATCGCTAGTATGTGAAGCTAAATCATTTGTTTCGCATGGATATGAAGCTATGTCTACTACTTAGCATTGATTTGAAACTAAATCATGTGTTTCGCAAGTATTTGAAGATAAATCATTTGTGTCGCATGGCTTTGAAGCTAACTCGTTTGTTTCACCTGCATTGAAGCTAAATCACTTCTATCGCAAGTATTTGAAGCTAAATCATTTGTGTCGCATGGATTTGAAGCTAAGCCTTCTACTTCGCATTGATTTTTTGAACTAAATCATGTGTTTCGCATGGATTTGTAGCTAAGTTGTTTGTTTCGCATGCATTTGAAGCTAAATCAATCATATAGCAAGTATTTGAAGCAGAATCATTTGTGTCGCATGGCTTTGAGGATAAGCCTTCTACTTCGCATTAATTTGAAGGTAAGTCATGTGTTTCGCTTGGATTTGAAGCTATGTCTACTACTTCGCATTGATTTGAAACTAAATCATGTGTTTCGCATGGATTTGGAGCTAAATCATGTGTTTCGCATGGATGTGAAGCTAACTCGATGTTTCGCCTGCATTTGAAGCTAAATCATGTTTATCACAAGTACCTGAATCTAAACTATTTGTTTCGCAAGAATATGAAGCTAAACCATCTGTTTCGCATGAATTTGAAGCTAAGTCATGTGTTTCGCACAGATTTGAAGCTAACTCGTTTGTTTCGCCTGCATTTGAAGCTATATCAATTATATCGCAAGTATTTGAAGCTAAATCATTTGTGTCGCATGGCTTTGAAGCTAACTCGTTTGTTTCGCCTGCATTGAAGCTATATCACTTCTATCGCAAGTATTTGAAGCTAAATCATTTGTGTCGCATGGCTTTGAAGCTAAGCCTTCTACTTCGCATTGATTTGACGCTAAATCATGTGTTTCGCACAGATTTGAAGCTAACTCGTTTGTTTCGCCTGCATTCGATGCTATATCAATTATATTGCAAGTATTTGAAGCAAAATCATTTGTGTTGCATGGCTTTGAAGATAAGCCTTCTACTTCGCATTGATTTGAAACTAAATCATCTGTTTCGCTTGGATTTGAAGCTAACTCGTTTGTTTCGAAAGCATTTGAAGCTTTATCAATTATATCGCAAGTATTTGAAGCTAAACGATTTCTGTCGCATGGCTTTGAGGATAAGCCTTCTACTTCGCATTGATTTGAAACTAAACCATGTGTTTCGCTTGGATTTGAAGCTAACTCGTTTGCTTCGCCTGCATTTGAAGCTAAATCAATCATATCGCAAGTATTTGAAGCAGAATCGTTTGTGTCGCATGGCTTTGAGGATAAGCCTTCTAATTCGCATTAATTTGAATGTAAATCATGTGTTTCGCACAGATTTGAAGCTAACTCGTTTGTTTCGCTCTTATTTGAAGCTATATCATTTATATTGCAAGTCTGTGAAGCTAAATCATTTGTTTCGCATGGAGTTGAAGCTAAGGCTTCTACTTCGCTTTGATTTGATACTAAATCATGTGTTTGGCATGGTTTTAAAGCTAGCTCGTTTGTTTCGCATGCGGATGAAGCTAAATCAAGTTTATCACAAGTATATGAAGCTAAACCATATGTTTCGCAAGAATATGAAGCTAAACCATGTGTATCGCTTGGATTTGAAGCTAAATCATGAGTTTCGCATAGACTTGAAGCTGACTCGTTTGTTTCGCCTGCATTTGAAGCTATATCACTTCTATCGCAGGTATTTGAAGCTAAATCATTCGTATGGCATCGATTTGAAGCTAAGCCTTCTACTTCGCATTGATTTGAAGCTAAATCGTGTATTTCGCTTGGATTTTAAACTAACGCGTTTGTTTCGCTTGCAGTTGAAGCTAAATCGTGTTTATCACAAGTATCTGAAGCTAAGCCACTTGTTTCGCAAGCATATGAAGCTAAACCATGTGCTTCGCATTGATTTGAAGCTAAATCATGTGTTCCGCATGGATTTGCAGCTAACTCGTTTGTTTTGCCTACATTTGAAGGTATATCGTTTATATCGCAAGCATTTGAAGCTAAATCATTTGTTTCGTATGAATTTTAAGCTAAATCATGTGTTTCGCATGGAATTGAAGCTACCTGGTTTGTTTCGCCTGCATTTGAAGCTATATCATTTACGTCGCAAGTATTTGAAGCTAAATCATTTGTTTCGCATGGATTTGAAGTTAAGCCATCTACTTCGCATTGATTTGAAACTCAATCATCTGTTTCGCTTGGATTTGAAGCTAACTCGTTTGTTTCGCCTGCATTTGAAGCTTTATCAATTATATCGCAAGTATTTGAAGTTAAACGATTTGTTTCGCATGGCTTTGAGGATAAGCCTTCTACTTCGCATTGATTTGAAACTAAATCATGTGTTTCGCATGTATTTGAAGCTAAATCATGTATTTCGCACAGATTTGAAGCTAACTCGTTTGTTCCGCCCTTATTTGAAGCTATATCATTTATATCGCAAGTCTGTGAAGCTAAATCATTTGTTTTGCATGGAGTTGGCTTCTACTTCGCATTGATTTGATACTAAATCATGTGTTTGGCTTGGTTTTAAAGCTAGCTCGTTTGTTTCGTATGCGGATGAAGCTAAATCAAGTTTATCTCAAGTATATGAAGCTCAACCATGTGTTTCGCAAGAATATGAAGCTAAACCATGTGTTTCGCTTGGATTTGAAGCTAAATCATGAGTTTCGCATAGACTTGAAGCTGACTCGTTTGTTTCGCCTGCATTTGAAGCTATATCAACTATATCGCAAGTATTTGAAGCTAAATCATTTGTGTCGCATTGTTTTGAATATAAGCGTTCTACTTTAAATTAATTTGAAGGTAAATCATGTGTTTCGCTTGGATTTGAAGCTAACTCGTTTGTTTCGCCTGCATTTGATGCTATATCATTTATATCGCAAGTATTTAAAGCTAAATCATTTGTGTCGCATGGCTTTGAAGCTAAGCCTTCTACTTCGCATTGATTTGACGCTAAATCATGTGTTTCGCACAGATTTGAAGCTAACTCGTTTGTTTCGCCTGCATTTGATGCTATATCAATTATATTGCAAGTATTTGAAGCTAAATCATTTGTGTTGCATGGCTTTGAAGATAAGCCTTCCACTTTGCATTAATTTGAAGGTAAATCATGTGTTTCGCTTGGATTTGAAGCTAAGCCTTCTACTTCGCATTGATTTGGAACTAAATCATGTGTTTCGCTTGGATTTGTAGCTAAGTTGTTTGTTTCGCATGCATTTGAAGCTAAATCAATCATATAGCAAGTATTTGAAGCAGAATCATTTGTGTCGCATGGCTTTCAGGATAAGCCTTCTACTTCGCATTAATTTGAAGGTAAGTCATGTGTTACGCTTGGATTTGAAGCTATGTCTACTACTTCGCATTGATTTGAAACTAAATCATGTGTTTCGTATGGATTTAAAGCTAAATCATGTGTTTCGCATGGAAGTGAAACTAACTCGATGTTTCGCCTGCATTTGAAGCTAAATCATGTTTATCACAAGTACCTGAATCTAAACCATTTGTTTAGCAAGAATATGAAGCTAAACCATCTGTTTCGCATGAATTTGAAGCTAAGTCATGTGTTTCGCACAGATTTGAAGCTAACTCGTTTGTTTCGCCTGCATTTGAAGCTATATCAATTATATCGCAAGTATTTGAAGCTAAATCATTTGTGTCGCATGGTTTTGAATATAAGCCTTCTACTTTAAATTAATTTGAAGGTAAATCATGTGTTTCGCTTGGATTTTAAGCTAACTCGTTTGTTTCGCCTGCATTTGAACCTATATCACATATATCGCAAGTATTTGAAGCTAAGTCATTTGATTCGCATGGATATGAAGCTAAGCCTTCTACTTCGCATTGATTTGAAGCTAAATCATGTGTTTCGCACAGATTTGAAGCTAACTCGTTTGTTTCGCCCTTATTTGAAGCTATATCATTTATATCGCAAGTCTGTGAAGCTAAATCATTTGTATCGCATGGAGTTGAAGCTAAGGCTTCTACTTCGCATTGATTTGACACTAAATCATGTGTTTCGCACAGATTTGAAGCTAACTCGATTGTTTCGCCTGCATTTGAAGCTATATTTATTATATCACAAGTATTTGAAGCTAAATCATTTGTATCGCATGTCTATGAAGATAAGCCATCTACTTTGCATTAATTTGAAGGTATATCATGTGTTTCGCTTGGATTTGAAGGTAACTCGTTTGATTCGCCAGCATTTCAAGCTAAATCATGTTTATCACAATGATCTGAATCTAAACCATTTGTTTCGCAAGAATATGAAGCTAAACCATGTGTTTCGCATGAATTTGAAGCTAAATCATGTTTTTCGCACAGATTTGATGCTAACTCGTTTGTTTCGCCCTTATTTGAAGCTATATCATTTATATCGCAAGTCTGTGAAGCTAAATCATTTGTTTCGCATGGAGTTGAAGCTAAGGCTTCTACTTCGCATTGATTTGACTCTAAATCATATGTGTTGCATTGCTTTGAAGCTAACTCGTTTGTTTCGCCTGCATTTGAAGCTATATCATTTATATCGCAAGTATAGGAAGCTAAATCATTTGTGTTGAATGGCTTTGAAGCTAACTCGTTTGTTTCGTCTGCATTGAAGCTATATCACTTCTATCGCAAGTATTTGAAGCTAAATCATTTGTATCGCATGGATTTGAAGCTAAGCCTTCTACTTCGCATTGATTTGGAACTAAATCATGTGTTTCGCTTGGATTTGAAGCTAACTCGTTTGTTTCGCCTTTATTTGAAGCTATATCATTTATATCGTAAGTATGTGAAGCTAAATCATTTGTTTCGCATGGATTTGAAGCTACTCCTACTACTTCGCATTGATTCGAAGCAAAATCATGTGTTTCGCACAGATTTGAAGCTAACTTGTTTGTTTTGCCTGCATTTGAAGCTATATCAATTATATCGCAAGTATTTAAAGCTAAATCATTTGTGTCGCATGGCTTTGAAGTTGAGCCTCCTGCTATGCATTAATTTGAAGGTAAATCATGTGTTTCGCTTGGATTTGAAGGTAACTCGTTTGTTTCGCCTGCATTTGAAGCTATATCAATTATATCGCAAGTATTTGAAGCTAAATCATTTGTGTTGCATGGCTTTGAAGATAAGCCTTCTACTTTGCATTAGTTTGAAGGTAAATCATGTGTTTCGCTTGGATTTGAAGGTAACTCGTTTGTTTCGCCTGCATTTGAAGCTATATCATTTATATCGCAAGTATTTGAATCTAAATCATTTGTTTCGCATGGATTTGAAGCTAAGCCTTCTACTTTGCATTGATTTGAAACTAAATCATGTGTTTCGCTTGGATTTGAAGCTAACTCGTTGGTTTCGCCTGCATTTGAAGCTATATCAATTATATCGCAAGTATTTGAAGCTAAGTCATTTGTGTCGCATGGCTTTGAAAATAAACCTTCTACTTTGCATTAATTTGAAGGTAAATCATGTGTTTCGTATGGATTTGAAGCTAACTCGTTTGTTTCGCCTGCATTTGAAGCTATATCACTTCTATCGCAGGTATTTGAAGCGAATCATTCGTATGGCATCGATTTGAAGCTAAGCCTTCTACTTCGCATTGATTTGAAGCTAAATCGTGTGTTTCGCTTGGATTTTAAACTAACTCGTTTGTTGCGCATGCAGTTGAAGCTAAATCATGTTTATCACAAGTATCTGAAGCTAAACCACTTGTTTCGCAAGCATATGAAGCTAAACCACGTGTTTCGCATGAATTTGTAGCTAAATCATGTGTTTCGCATAGACTTGAAGCTAACTCGTTTGTTTCGCCTGCATTTGAAGCTATATCACTTCTATCGCAGGTATTTGAAGCTAAATCATTCGTATGGCATCGATTTGAAGCTAAGCCTTCTACTTCGCATTGATTTGAAGCTAAATCATGTGTGTCGCATGAATTTGAATCTAAATCGTGTTTATCGCTTGGATTTGAAGCTAACTCGTCTGTTTCGAATGCAGTTGATTCTAAATCATATATACCACAAGTATCTGAAGCTAAATCATTTGTTTCGCACGAATTTGAATCTAATCCATGTGTTTCGCATGAATTTTAAGCTAAATCATGTGTTTCGCATGGATTTGAAGCTAAGCCTTCTACTTCGCATTGATTTGAAACTAAATCATGTGTTTCGCTTGGATTTGAAGCTAACACGTTTGTTTCGCCTGCATTTGAAGCTTTATCAATTATATCGCAACTATTTGAAGCTAAATCCTTTGTGTCGCATGTATTTTAAGCTACGCCTTCTACTTCGCCTTGTTTTGAAGCTAAATCATGTATTTCGCATGCATTTGAAGCTAACTCGTTTGTTTCGCATGCAGTTGAACGTAAATCATGTATACCACAAGTATTTGAAGCTAAACCATTTGTTTCGCATTGATTTGAAGCTAAGCCTTCAACTTCGCATTGATTTGAAGCTAAATCATTTGTTTCCCTTGGATTTGAAGGTAACGCGATTGTTTCGCCTGCGTTTGAAGCTATATGATGTATATCAGAAGTATTTGAAGCAAAATCATTTGATTCGCATGGATTTGAAGCTACGCCTTCTACTCCGCATTGATTTGAAGCAAAATCATGTGTTTCGCATGCATTTGAAGTTAAATCATGTGTTTTGCATGGATTTGTAGCTAAAACGTTTGTTTCGCCTGCAGTTGACACTATATCACTTATATCGCAAGTATTTGAATCTAAATCATTGGTTCCGCATGGATTTGAAGCTTAGCCTTCTACTTCGCATTGATTTGTAGCTAAATCATTTGTTTCGCATGGATTTGGAGCTAACTCGATAGTTTCTCCTGCATTTGATGCTATATCACTTATATCGCACGTATCTGAACCTAAGGCATTTGTGTCGCATGGCTTTGAAGATAAGCCTTCTACTTTGCATTAATTTGAAGATAAATCATGTGTTTCGCTTGGATTTGAAGCTAACTCGTTTGTTTCGCCTGCATTTGAAGCTATATCTTTTACGTCGCAAGTATGTGAAACTAAATCATTTGTTTCGCATGGATTTTAAGCCGAATCATGTGTTTCGCATGGAATTGAATCTACCTGGTTTGTTTCGCCTCCAGTTGAATCTATATCACTTATATTGCAAGTATTTGAAACTAAATCATTTGTTCCGCATGTATCTGAAGCTACGCCTTCTACTTCGCATTGATTTTTTGCTACATCATGTGTTTCGCATGAATTTGATGCTAACTCGTTTGTTTCGCATGCATTTGAATCTGTTTCACATATATTCGCAAGTATTTGAGGATAAGTTATTTGATTCGCATGGATATGAAGCTAAGCCTCCTTCACTTCGCCCTGATTTGAAGCAAAATCATGTGTTTCGCTTTGATTGGAAGCTAAGTCATGTGTTTCGCATGGATTTGAAGCGATCTCGTTTGTTTCGCATGCAGTTGAAGCTAAATCATGTTTATCACAAGTATCTGAAACTAAACCATTTGTTTCGCAAGAATATGACGCTAAACCATGTGTTTCGCATGAATTTGAAGCTAAATTATGTGTTTCGCTTGGATTTGAAGCTAAGTCAGGTGTTCCGCATGGATTTGACGCTAACTCGTTTGTTTCGCCTCCATTTGAATCTATATTAATTATATTCGCAAGTATTTGAAGCTAAATCATTTGTTTCGCTTGGATTTGAAGCTAAGCCTTCTACTTCGCATTGATTTGAAGCTAAATAATGTGTTTGGCTTGGATTTGAAGCTATCTCGTTTGTTTCGCATGCAGTTGAAGCTAAATCATGTTTATCTCAATTATCTGAAGCTAAACTTTTGTTTCACAAGAATATGAAGCTGAACCATTAGTTTCGCATGAATTTGATTCTAAATCATGAGTTTCCCATGGATTTAGTGCTAAATCATGTGTTTCGCAAGCATTTGAAGCTAAATCATGTGTTTCGCATTGATTTGAAGCTAAGCCTTCTACTTCGCATTGATTTGAAACTAAATCATGTGTTTCGCTTGGGTTTGGAGCTAACTCGTTTGTTTCGCCTGCATTTGAAACTTTATCAATTATATCGGAAGTATTTGGAGCTAAATCATTTGTGTCGCATGGTTTTAAAGCTAAGCCTTCTAATTCGCATTGATTTGAAGCTAAATCATGTGTTAAGCATGGATTTGAAGCTAACTCGTTTGTTTTGCCCGCATTTGAAGCTATATCATTTATATCGCAAGTATATGAAGCTAAACCATGCGTTTCGCTTGGATTTGAAGCTAAATCATGTGTTTCGCATGGATTTGATGCTAACTCGTTTGTTCCGCCTGCTTTTGATGCTATATCGCTTATTTCGGAATTATCTGAAGCTAAATCATTTGTTCCGCATGGATTTGAAGCTAAGCCTTCTACTTCGCATTGATTTGAAGCTAAATCATGTGTTTCGCATCGATTTGAAGCTAAGCCTTCAACTTCGCATTGATTTGAAGCTAAATCATTTGTTTCCCTTGGATATGAACCTAACGCGATTGTTTCGCCTGCGTTTGAAGCTATACGATGTATATCACAAGTATTTGAAGCAAAATCATTTGATTCGCATGGATTTGAAGCTAAGCCTTCTACCTCGCATTGATTTGAAGCAAAATCATGTGTTTCGCATGGATTTGATGCTAACTCGTTTGTATCGCGTGGATTTGAAGCTACGCCTTCTACTTCGCATTGATTTGAAGCTAAATCATGTGTTTCCCATGGATTTGATGCTAACTCGTTTGTATCGCATGGATTTGAAGCTAAGCCTTCTACTTCGTATTGATTTGAAATTAAATCATGTGTTTCGCTTGGATTTGAAGCTAGGTCGATTGTTTCGCCTGCAGTTGACACTATATCAATTATATGGCTAGTATTTGAATATAAATCATTTGTTCCGCATGTATTTGAAGATAAGCCTTCTACTTCGCATTGATTTGAAGCTAAATCATTTGTTTCCCTTGGATTTGAACCTAACGCGATTGTTTCGCCTGCGTTTGAAGCTATATGATGTATATCACAAGTATTTGAAGCAAAATCATTTGATTCGCATGGATTTGAAGCTAAGTCTTCTACTTCGCATTGATTTGAAGCAGAATCATGTGTTTCGCATGGATTTGAAGCTAAGCCTTCTACTTCGCATTGATTTGAAGCTAAATCATGTGTATCGCTTGGATTTGAAGCTAACTCGTTTGTTTCGCCTGCATTTGAAGCTATATTATTTATATCGCAAGTATTTGAAGCTAAATCATTTGTGTCGCATGGATTTGAAGCTAACTCGTTTGTTTCGCCTGCATTTGAAGCTATATTATTTATATCGCAAGTATTTGAAGCTAAATCATTTGTGTCGCATGGATTTGCAGCTAAGCCTTCTACTTCGCATTGATTTGAAACTAAATCATGTGTTTCGCTTGGATTTGAATCTAACTCGTTTGTTTCGCGTGCATATGAAGCTTTATCAATTATATCGCAAGTATTTGAAGCTAAATCATTTGTGTCGCATGGATTTGAAGCTACGCCTACTACTTCGCATTGATTTGAAGCTAAATCATGCGTTTCGCATGGATTTGAAGCTATATCATTTGTTTCCCTTGCATTTGAAGCTAACTCGATTGTTTCGCCTGCAGTTGAAGCTAAATCATGTTTATCGCAAGTATCTGAAGCTAAACCACTTGTTTCGCAAGAATATGAAGCTAAACCATGTGTTTCGCATTGTTTTGAAGCTAAATCATGTCTTCCGCATGGATTTGAAGCTAACTCGTTTGTTTCGCCTGCATTTGAAGCTATATTATTTATATCGCAAGTATTTGAAGCTAAATCATTTGTGTCGCATGGATTTGCAGCTAAGCCTTCTACTTCGCATTGATTTGAAACTAAATCATGTGTTTCGCTTGGATTTGAATCTAACTCGTTTGTTTCGCGTGCATATGAAGCTTTATCAATTATATCGCAAGTATTTGAAGCTAAATCATTTGTGTCGCATGGATTTGAAGCAACGCCTACTACTTCGCATTGATTTGAAGCTAAATCATGCGTTTCGCATGGATTTGAAGCTATATCATTTGTTTCCCTTGCATTTGAAGCTAACTCGATTGTTTCGCATGCAGTTGAAGCTAAATCATGTTTATCACAAGTATCTGAAGCTAAACCACTTGTTTCGCAAGAATATGAAGCTAAACCATGTGTTTCGCAATGTTTTGAAGCTAAATCATGTCTTCCGCATGGATTTGAAGCTAACTCGGTTGTTTAGCCTGCATTTGAAGCTAGTTCATTTATATCGCAAGTATTTGAAGCTAAATCATTTGTTTCGCATGGTTTAGAAGCTAAGCCTACTACTCCGCATTGATTTGAAGCTAAATGATGTGTTTCGCATGCATTTGTAGATAACTCGCTTGTTTTGCCTGCATCTGAAACTATATCTCTTGTATCGCAAGTATCTGATGCTAAATCATTTGTTTCTCATGTTTTTGAAGCTAAGCCTTCTACTTCGCATTGATTTGAAGATAAATCATGTGTTGCTCATGGATTTGAGGCTAACTCGTTTGTTTCGCCTGCATTTGGAGCTATATCACTTATATTCGCAAGTATTTGAATCTAAATCTTTCGTTTTGAACCTAAATAATGTGTTTCGCATGGATTAGAAGCTAACTGGTTGTCTCGCCTGCATTTGAAGCTATATCAATTATATCGCAAGTATTTGAATCTAAATCATTTGTGTCGCATGGCTGTGAAGATAAGCCTTCTACTTTGCATTAATTTGAATGTAAATCATGTGTTTCGCTTGGATTTGAAGGTAAATCATGTGTTTCGCACAGATTTGAAGCTAACTCGTTTATTTCGCCTGCATTTGAAGCTATATTATTTATATCGCAAGTATGTGAAGCTAAATCATTTGTTTCGCATGGATTTGAAGCTAAGCCTTCTATTTCGCATTGATTTGAAACTAAATCATGTGTTTCGCTTGGATTTGAAGCTAACTCGTTTGTTTTGCCTGCATTTGAAGCTAGTTCATTTATATCGCAAGTATTTGAAGCTAAATCATTTGTTTCGCATGGATTCGAAGCTAACGCGTTTGTTTCGTCTGCATTTGAAGCTATATCATGCATATCACAAGTATTTGAGTCTAAATCATTTGATTCGCATGGATTTGAAGGTAAACCTACTACATCGCATTGATTTGCAGCTAAATCATGTGTTTCGCATGGATATGAAGCTTACTCGTTTGTTTCGCTTGCAGTTGTTGCTAAATAATGTATATCACAAGTACTTGTAGCTAAACCATTTTATTCGCTTGGATTTGAAGCTAAGCCTTCTACTTCGATTGATATGAAGCTAAATCATGTGTTTCGCGTTGATTTGAAAGTAACTCATTTGTTTCGCATGCAGTTAAAGCTATATTATGTATATCACAAGTATTTGAAGCTAAGCCATTTGTTTCGCATGGATTTGAAGATAAGTCTACTACTTCGCAATTAATTTGAAGCTAAGCCTTTTACATCGCTTTGATTTGAAGCTAAATCATGTGTTTCGCATGGATTTGAAACTAACTCGTTTGTTTCGCATGCAGTTGAAGCTAAATCATGTTTACCACAAGTATCTGCATCTAAACCACTTGTTTCGCAAGAATATGAAGCTAAACCATGTGTTAATCATGAATTTGAAGCAAAATCATGTGTTTCCCTTGGATTTGAAGCTAACACGTTTGATTCGTATGCAGTTGCAGCTTTATCAATTATATCGCAAGTATTTGAAGCTAAATCATTTGTGTCGCATGGCTCTGAGGATAAGCCTTCTACTTCGCATTGATTTGAAACTAAACCATATGTTTCGCTTGGATTTGAAGCTAACTGGTTTGTTTCGTCTGCATTTGAAGCTATATCACTTATTTCGATAGTATCAGAATCTAAATCATTTGTGTCGCATGGATTTGAAGCTAAACCTTCTACATAGCATTGATTTGCAGCTAAATCATGTGCTTCGCATGGATTTGAAGCTAACTCGTTTGTTTCTCCTGCATTTAAGGGATATCATTTATATCGCAAGTATTTGAAGCTAAATCATTTGTTTCGCATGAATTATAAGCTAAATCATGTGTTTCGCATGGAATTGAAGCTATCTGGTTTGTTTCGCCTGCATTTGAAGCTATATCAATTATATCGTAAGTATTTGAAACTAAATCATGTGCTCCGCATGGATTTGAAGCTAACTCGTTTCATTTGAAGTTATATCACTTCTATCGCAAGTATTTGAAGCTAAATCATTTGTGTCGCATGGATTTGAAGCTAAGCCTTCTACTTCGCATTGATTTGAAGCTAAATCATGTGTTTCGCACAGATTTGAAGCTAACTCGTTTGTTTCGCCTGCATTTGATGCTATATCAATTATATTGCAAGTATTTGAAGCTAAATCATTTGTGTTGCATGGCTTTGAAGATAAGCCTTCCACTTTGCATTAATTTGAAGGTAAATCATGTGTTTCGCTTGGATTTGAAGCTAAGTCATGTGTTTCGCACAGAATTGAAGCTAACTCGTTTGTTTCGCCTGCATTTGAAGCTATATCACTTATATCGCAAGTATTTGAAGCTAAGTCATTTGATTCGCATGGATATGAAGCTAAGCCTTCTACTTCGCATTGCTTTGAAGCTAAATCATGTGTTTCGCTTGGTTTTAAAGCTAACTCGTTTGTTTCGCATGCGGTTGAAGCTAAATCAAGTTTATCACAAGTATATGAAGCTAAACCATTTGTTTTGTAAGAATATGAAACTAAACCATGTGTTTCGCTTGGATTTGAAGCTAAATCATGTGTTTCGCATAGACTTGAAGCTCCCTTGTTTGTTTCGCCTGCATTTGAAGCTATACCAATTATATCGCAAGTATTTGAAGCTAAATCATTTGTGTTGCATGGGTTTGAAGCTAACTCGTTTGTTTCGCCTGAATTGAAGCTATATCACTTCTATCGCAAGTATTTAAAGCTAAACGATTTGTGTCGCATGGCTTTGAGTATAAGCCATCTACTTCGCATTGATTTTAAACTAAACCATGTGTTTCGGTTGGATTTCAAGCTAACTCGTTTGTTTTGCCTGCATTTGAAGCTATATCATTTATATCGCAAGTATATGAAGCTAAACCATTTGTTTCGCAAGAATATGAAGCTAAACCTTGTCTTTCGCTTGGATTTGAAGCTAACTCGTTTGTTTCGCCTGCATTTGAGGCTATATCATTTATATCGCAAGTATGTGAAGCTAAATCATTTGTTTCGCATGGATATGAAGCTATGCCTGCTACTTCGCCTTGATTTGAAACTAAATCATGTGTTTCGCATTGATTTGATGATAAATCATGTGTTTCGCTTGGATTTGATGCCAAGCCTTCTATTTCGCATTGATTTATGGCTAAATCATTTTTCCGCTTGGAGTTGAATCTTGCTCGTTTGTTTCGCATGCAGTTGAAGCTAAAACATGTATATCAGAAATATTTGAAGCTAAACCATTTGTGTCGCATGGTTTATAAGCTAAGCCTTCTACTTCGCATTGATTTGAAGCTAAATGATGTGTTTCGCATGTATTTGTAGATAACTCGCTTGTTTTGCCTGCATCTGAGACTATGTCTCTTGTATCGCAAGTATCTGAAGCTAAATCATTTGTTTCTCATGTATTTGAAGCTAAGCCTTCTACTTCGCATTGATTTGAAGATAAATCATGTGTTGCTCATGGATTTGAGGATAACTCGTTTGTTTCGCCTGCATTTGGAGCTATATCACTTATATTCGCAAGTATTTGAAGCTAAATCTTTCGTTTTGAAACTAAATAATGTGTTTCGCATGGATTTGGAGATAACTAGTTCTTTTCGCCCGCATTTGATACTATATCACTTACATCGCCAGTATCTGAAGATAAACCGTTTGTTTCGCATGAATTTGAAGCTATGACATCAAATGCGCATTGATTTGAAGCTACATCATGTGTTTCGCATGGATTAGAAGATAACTCGTTTGTTTCGCCTGCATTTGAAGGTATATCACTTATATCGCAAGTATTTGAAGCTAAGCCATTTGTTTCACATGGATTTGAAGCTAAGCCTTCTACTTCGCATTGATTTGGGGCTAAATCATGTGTTTCGCATGGATTTGAAGCTAAGTCATTTGTTTCGCATGCATTTGAAGCTATTTAATTTATTTCGCAAGTATTTGGAGCTAAATCATTTGATTCGCATGGATTTGAAGCTAAGCATTTTACTTCGCATTGCTTTGAAGCTAAATCATGTGTTTCGCATGGATTTGAAGCTATCTCGTTTGTTTCGCATGCAGTTGAAGCTAAATCATGTTTATCACAAGTATCTGAAGCTAAGCCACTTGTTTCGCAAGAATATGAAGCAAAACCATGTGCTTCGCATTGATTTGAAGCTGAATCATGTTTCTCGCATGGATTTGAAGCTAACTCGTTTGTTCGGCCTGCATTTGAGGTTATATCATGTATATGACAAGCATTTGAAGCTCAATCATTTGATTCGCATGGATTCGAAGCTAAGCCTTCTACTTCTCATTGTTTTGGATCTAAATCATGTGTTTGGCTTGGATTTTAAGCTAAATCGTTTGTTTCGCCTGCATTTGAAGCTAAATCATGTTTATCACAAGTATCTGAATCTAAATCATTTGTTTCGCAAGAATATGAAGCTAAACCATGTGTTTCGCTTGGATTTGAAGGTAACTCGTTTGTTTCGCATGCAGTTGAAGCTAAATCATGTTTACCACAAGTATCTGCATCTAAACCACTTGTTTCGCAAGAATATGAAGCTAAACCATGTGTTAATCATGAATTTGAAGCAAAATCATGTGTTTCCCTTGGATTTGAAGCTAACACGTTTGATTCGTATGCAGTTGCAGCTTTATCAATTATATCGCAAGTATTTGAAGCTAAATCATTTGTGTCGCATGGCTCTGAGGATAAGCCTTCTACTTCGCATTGATTTGAAACTAAACCATGTGTTTCGCTTGGATTTGAAGCTAACTCGTTTGTTTAGCCTTCATTTGAAGCTATATCATTTATATCGCAAGTATATGAAGCTAAACTATGTGTTTCGCAAGAATATGAATCTAAACCATTTGTTTCGCTTGGATGTGAAGCTAAATCATTTGTGTCGCATGGCTTTGAGGATAAGCCTTCTACTTCGCTTTGATTTGAAACTAAACCATGTGTTTCGCTTGGATTTGAAGCTAACTGGTTTGTTTCGTCTGCATTTGAAGCTATATCACTTATTTCGATAGTATCAGAATCTAAATAATTTGTGTCGCATGGATGTGAAGCTAAACCTTCTACGTGGCATTGTCTTGAAGCATAATCATGTGTTTCGCATGGATTTGAAGCTAACTCGTTTGTTTTTCCTGCATTTGAAGGTATATCATTTATATCGCAAGTATTTGAAGCTAAATCATTTGTGTCGCATGGTTCTGAAGCTAAGCCTTCTACTTCGCATTGATTTGAAGCTAAATCATGTGTTTCGCATGGATTTGAAGCTATGCCTTCTACTTCGCATTGATTTGAAACTAAATCATGTGTTTCGCTTGGATTTGAAGCTAACTCGTTGTTTAGCCTGCAAGTGAAGCTTTATCAATTATATCGCAAAATATTTGAAGCTAAATCAGTTGTGTCGCATGGGTTTGAAGCTACGCCATCTATTTCGCATTGATTTGAAGCTAAACCTTCAACTTCGCATTGATTTGAAGGGAAATCACTTGTTTCCTTTGGATTGGAAGCTGACGCGATTGTTTCGCATGCAGTTGAAAGTAAATCATGTTTATCACAGGTATCTGAAGCTAAACCATTTGTTTCGCAAGAATATGAAGCTAAACCATGTGTTTCGCTTGGATTTGAAGTTAAATCATGTGTTTCGCATGGATTTGAAACTAACTCTTTTGTTTCGCCTGCATTTGAAGCTAAATAATGTTTATCACAAGTATCTGAATCTAAACCATTTGTTTCGCAAGAATATGAAGCTAAACCATGTGTTTCGCATGAATTTTTAAGCTAAATCATGTGTTTCGCATAGACTTGAAGCTAACTCGTTTGTTTCGCCTGCATTTGAAGCAATATCACTTCTATCACAGGTATTTGAAGCTAACTCATTCGTATCGCATCGATTTGAAGCTAAGCCTTCTACTTCGCATTGATTTGAAGCTAAATCGTGTGTTTCTCTTGGATTTGAAGCTAACGCGATTGTTTCGCATGCAGTTGAAGCTAAATTATGTTTATCACAAGTATCTGAAGCTGAACCACTTGTTTCGCAAGTATATGAAGCCAAACCATGTGTTTCGCATTGATTTGAAGCTAAATCTTGTGTTCCGCATGGATCTGAAGCTAACTCGTTTGTTTTGCCTGCATTTGATGTTATATCATTTATAACGCAAGTATTTGAAGCTAAATCATTTGTGTCGCATGACTTTGAAGATAAACCTACTACTTTGCATTAATTTGAAGGTAAATCATGTGTTTCGTATGAATTTGAAGCTAACTCGTTTGTTTCGCCTGCATTTGAAGCTATATCATTTAATCGTAAGTATGTGAAGCTAAATAATCTGTTTCGCATGAATCTTAAGCTAAATCATGTGTTTCACATGGAATTGAAGCTACCTGGTTTGTTTCGCCTGCATTTGAATCTAGTTCACTTGTATCGCAATTATTTGAAGAAAAATCATTTGTTTCGCATGGATTTGAAGCTACCTCGTTTGTTTCGCATGTATTTGAAGCTGTATCACTTATATTCGCAAGTATTTGAAGCTAAGTCATTTGTTTCGAATGGATATGAAGCTAAGCCATCTACTTCGCATTGATTTGAAGCTAAAGCACGTGTCTCGCTTGGTTTTAATGCTAACTCGTTTGTTTCGAATGCGGTTGAAGCTAAATCATGTTCATCACAAGTATATGAAGCTAAACCATTTGTTTCGCAAGAATATGAAGCTAAACCATGTGTTTCGCTTGGATTTGATGCTAAATCATGTGTTTTGCATGGATTTGAAACTAACTCGTTTGTTTCGACTGCATTTGAAGCTAAATCATGTTTATCACAAGTATTTGAAGCTAAACCACTTGTTTCGCAAGCATATGAAGCTAAAGCATGTGCTTCGCATTGATTTGAAGCTAAATCATGTGTTCTGCGTGGATTTGAAGCGAACTCGTTTGTTTTGCCTACATTTGAAGGTATATCGTTTATATCGCAAGTATTTGAAGAAAAATCATTTGTTTCGCATGGATTTGAAGCTACCTCGTTTGTTTCGCATGTATTTGAAGCTGTATCACTTATATTCGCAAGTATTTGAAGCTAAGTCATTTGTTTCGCATGGATATGAAGCTAAGCCATCTACTTCGAATTGATTTGAAGCTAAATCACGTGTCTCGCTTGGTTTTAATGCTAACTCGTTTGTTTCGCATGCGGTTGAAGCTAAATCATGTTTATCACAAGTATATGAAGCTAAACCATTTGTTTCTAAGGAATATGAAGCTAAACCATGTGTTTCGCTTGGATTTGAAGCTAAATCATGTGTTTCGCATGGATTTGAAACTAACTCTTTTGTTTCGCCTGCATTTGAAGCTAAATCATGTTTATCACAAGTATCTGAATCTAAACCATTTGTTTCGCAAGAATATGAAGCTAAACCATGTGTTTCGCATGAATTTTTAAGCTTAATCATGTGTTTCGCATAGACTTGAAGCTAACTCGTTTGTTTCGCCTGCATTTGAAGCAATATCACTTCTATCGCAGGTATTTGAAGCTAACTCATTCGTATCGCATCGATTTGAAGCTAAGCCTTCTACTTCGCATTGATTTGAAGCTAAATCGTGTGTTTCTCTTGGATTTGAAGCTAACGCGATTGTTTCGCATGCAGTTGAAGCTAAATCATGTTTATCACAAGTATCTGAAGCTGAACCACTTGTTTCGCAAGAATATGAAGCCAAACCATGTGTTTCGCATTGATTTGAAGCTAAATCTTGTGTTCCGCATGGATCTGAAGCTAACTCGTTTGTTTTGCCTGCATTTGATGTTATATCATTTATATCGCAAGTATTTGAAGCTAAATCATTTGTTTCGCAAGAAATTTAAGCTAAATCATGTGTTTCGCATGGAATTGAAGCTACCTGGTTTGTTTCGCCTGCATTTGAAGCTAGTTCACTTGTATCGCAAGTATTTGAAGAAAAATCATTTGTTTCGCATGGATTCGAAGCTATCTCGTTTGTTTCGCCTGCAGTTGACTCTATATCACTTATATCGCAAGTATTTGAAGCTAAATCATATGTTCCGCATGGATTTAAAGCTACGCCTTCTACTTCGCATTGATTTTTAGCTAAATCATGAGTTTCGCATGGATTTGATGCTAACTCGTTTGTTTCGCATGCATTTGAAGCTGTATCACTTAAATTCGCTAGTATTTGAAGCTAAGTCATTTGATTCGCATGGATATGAAGCTGAGCCTTCTACTTCGCATTGATTTGAAGCTAAATCATGTGTTTCGCTTGGTTTTAAAGTTAACTCGTTTGTTTCGCATGCGGTTGAATCTAAATCATGTTTATCACAAGTATATGAAGCTAAACCATTTGTTTCGCAAGAATATGAAGCTAAACCATGTGTTTCGCTTGGATTTGAAGCTAAATCACGGGTTTCGCATGAATTTGAAACTAAGGCGATTGTTGCGCATGCAGTTGAAGCTAAATCATGTTTATCACAAGTATCTGAAGCTGAACCACTTGTTTCGCAAGTATATGAAGCTAAACCATGTGTTTCGCAATGATTTGAAGCTAAATCTTGTGTTCCGCATGGATTTGAGGCTACGCCTTCTACTTCGCATTGATTTTTAGCTAAATCATGTGTTTCGCATGGATTTGATGCTAACTCGTTTGTTTCGCATGCATTTGGAGCTGTATCACTTATATTCGCAAGTATTTGAAGCTAAGTCATTTGTTTCGCATGGATATGTAGCTAAGCCATCTACTTCGAATTGATTTGAAGCTAAATCACGTGTCTCGCTTGGTTTTAATGCTAACTCGTTTGTTTCGCATGCGGTTGAAGCTAAATCATGTTTATCACAAGTATATGAAGCTAAACCATTTGTTTCTAAGGAATATGAAGCTAAACCATGTGTTTCGCTTGGATTTGAAGCTAAATCATGTGTTTCGCATGGATTTGAAACTAACTCTTTTGTTTCGCCTGCATTTGAAGCTAAATCATGTTTATCACAAGTATCTGAATCTAAACCATTTGTTTCGCAAGAATATGATGCTAAACCATGTGTTTCGCATGAATTTTTAAGCTAAATCATGTGTTTCGCATAGACTTGAAGCTAACTCGTTTGTTTCGCCTGCATTTGAAGCAATATCACTTCTATCGCAGGTATTTGAAGCTAACTCATTCGTATCGCATCGATTTGAAGCTAAGCCTTCTACTTCGCATTGATTTGAAGCTAAATCGTGTGTTTCTCTTGGATTTGAAGCTAACGCGATTGTTTCGCCTGCATTTAAAGCTGTTTCATTGATACCGCAAGTATTTGAAGGTAAATCATTTGTTTCGCACGGATTTGAAGCTGTGTTCCGTTCTGTCGGACCTCCCGTACGCCGCTTTCGCGAAAGTTTATGGCGTGGACCAGCGAGGATCACAAAGTGGCGGAAACCTTTTTTACATCTGCAGAACATCGGTGCAGGGTCTTCCGTCTCTTTAATGACCGCGACGCATCGTAGGCACGAAAGGTCCGAAAAAACAACCCCGTCGTAAATTTGAGAATTTAACGGGTCTTGAGAAAGTTTAGTCCCAACCGTCGCGGGGACGATACCTCAGGCCCCAGGGGACCTCCCGACCACGCAACTACGCAACACCCCACTCTCCTCAATCAGTGCGTCCCGGCGTGGAGGTGGAGGTTCCTTCAGGGATCTCAAACGGGGGTGACCGATATAAAATAACGCGACCAGTCGGGGCGCGGACAGAAAAACTCAGAAAAACATAGTCATCAACAATCATTACCAGCTCTGTTACTTTAAGTGGGCACAGAGCATCGCGAACCACATTGTCAATTAGAATCGGGAATTTACAACCCCCGTAGACCGAACAACGGTCGCAGTGTCGGTGCGCGAAAAACATTGGTCCTTCGAGCCGGATGTGAGCGTTCCTACAACAAACACATCAAACACAGCATCCCGGTTGAATCAGTGCTACCACAACGGACGTCCACCCGAGCATCTCTTTTCAAGACGACAGGACTTCGTGACATCACCGGAGTTGAACCTTCCTGGCGTCCTCACTCCGTAAAGGTAGGCTTGTTTAGAGTATCACTGATTCCCGTGTCGCGCTCCCATTACCATCATGTCCATTCAGAAGCCCGACGGTACTCAATCCAGCACTCTACGACGCAGACGCAATCAAATAATCAAACAACTCGCGGAGATCACTAAATTCCTTGACAATAGCGAACAAACCGGTAATCTAGAAAAACACGTCCTCGACTTTTATACAAACTCAGTAGAGAAGGCATGGAAGGATTACGAGTTCCTTCTAGAAGACCTCGAAGATCCTGAATCCGAAGACGACCGCAAGTTTGAAATTCAAGCAAAATATTTTGCAACACATGGCAGAGCAAAACGAATGCGTGAAGCAATTCAACCGCAAGATGTTCCACGTGACCAAGTCACTAATTCACCTGCTCCTACCATATCGGGTCCGATGGCGATAAAGTTACCTGAAATGCGGCTACCCACGTTCGATGGTTCTATTGATTGGTGGGCGTCATTTTACGATCTGTTCACTTCAATGATTGATCGCAATGAGAGTCTTTCTCCGGTTCAGAAATTACAATACCTGCGTTTGACCCTTACCGGCAAAGCCGCGGCATGCATTCAATCTCACAACACCACAGATGCTAATTATCTTGACGCGATCGCGATATTGAAAGAGAAATTTGACTGCCCGCGACTAGTCTTACTGCGACATTGCAACGCTATTCAGGAGATTCCGAAACTAGCGAAAGACACACCGCAAGCACTGGGAGATTTATTAGACTCTTTGAAGCAACATCTGCGGGCGTTGCAGAATCTCGGAGAACCCGTGACATCCTGGAACACTCTCCTAATTTCAATTGTTCTCGCGAAACTGAATCCCGATACCATCTGGCAATGGGAACTTACACTACCCGATAAAAAAATGCCTTCGTACGAGCATCTGATCGAGTTCCTCCAGAAACGAGCAAATTGCTCACCTGCAGCTTTTGACAGGGTTGCATCCGCGCCCGGGATACGTGTTTCGACCGGACGCCAAACATTGTCATCAGAGAACTCACGAGTACCTAACCGGGGATTTCCGCGCGTTCAAACTTACGTCACCACAAACACATGCCAATGCTCAATCTGTGAAGGGAGCCACAGAATCGGGAACTGCGAAGCGTTTAATGTATTGTCCGTCAATGAGCGAATGAAGGCCGTTGCTGAGGCCGCACTATGTCAAAACTGCCTGGGTAACGGACACACGTCCAGTGTATGTCGATCGAAGTTTCATTGCCGAATATGCCAACAACGACACCACACTCTCCTACACCGACAAGAACGTTCAACACGTGAACGAACTGTCACTCCACCAAGCTCAACACACGATCCGCCCATCCCCACATCACTTCAAGACAAGGCAGCAACCGACGAGAAACCAAGGCCCACATGACTACCATCGCAGAAAATCCCAAGACCCATCCAGACACACACCTTCATAATAAATTCCGACACCAACGAATTATTAGTCACAGCTCAGATTAATGTCGCCGATGTCGATCAGAACATAATACCATGCCGTGCCTTAGTTGACACTTGTTCTACCACCAATTTTATTACAGAAGATCTAGCCAAGAGGCTCCGTTTGCCGCAAGATCGATGCACCATCTCTGTGGGCGCTCTCAATGCGCTGTCGACCATATCTAACCATACCATTAGGGCAAACATTCAATCTAAGGTCAGCAATTATCATCGAACCCTTACATTTTTGATCGTACCAAACATCGCTCCATTAGTACCAGACCAGACAGTCGCCCGCACAATGCTCAGAATCCCTCGCAACACCGAGCTCGCCGACTCAACGTTCCATCGACCAGCACCAATCGACATATTACTGGGGGCTGGAACAGCGCTATCGATATTATGCGTAGGGCAAATTGATCTTTCTCAACCAGACGGCCCAGATCTTTTCCTCCAAAAGACAATGCTTGGATGGGTCATCGGAGGCAGTGTGCCAACAGCACAACCAAGGCAGAAGGTCACATGCCATACAACAACGGCACTACAACGCGAGCTAGCACGTTTCTGGGAAATCGCAGAAGGTCCGCAATCTCAGCATCTATCCAAATCAGAATCGACGTGCGAACAACATTTTCAGAATACCGTTACAAGAAACACAGAAGGTAGATATGTTGTCGCACTTCCATTTAACGAAAACAAGGACAAGCTGGGTGAATCCAAGACGCAAGCACTGAAGCGTCTCATCTCATTAGAACGGAAATTCAAACGCGATCCAGACTTCAAACAGCAGTACCAATCAATCATTCAAGAATATCTCGATCTTGGCCACATGTCCGAAGTGCAGATATCTCACCAAGGATACTATCTTCCACATCACGGGGTCATCAAAATGTCGAGCGATACAACTAAATTACGCGTAGTCTACGACGGGTCGGCAATCACAAGCACTGGATTTTCACTTAACGATACCTTACACATTGGACACAAAATACAGGACGATCTGTTCTACATTTTGCTCCGATTTCGCATCCATCAGTATGTTATTACTGGCGACATCGAGAAGATGTATAGGCAATTTCTCGTGCGCCCAGAAGACAGAAGGTACCAGAGAATCCTCTGGCGTGACACCGACAATTGCGTAAAAACTTATGAACTAAATACGGTTACATTCGGCCTATCAGCCGCCCCATATCTGGCTATCAGATGCCTCCAACAAGTGGCACAAGACGAAGGTCACCGCTTTCCTTCCGCCGCGAAAATCTTGCAGCAGGATTTCTATGTGGATGATGCACTCACCGGCGCGTCCACGATCCAAGAGGCCCTCGCGTCACGAAACGAACTTATACAACTCCTTCGCTTATCCGGTCTAAATATCAGGAAATGGGCTTCCGATAACCAAGAATTGTTAAGCGGGATGTCCGATCAAAATATCAACCAGAAACTTCACCTCGGTGAATCTTCAACAATCAAAACGCTCGGGATCGTTTGGGATTCAGTCGAGGACTCCATTACATACACAGTCAAGCCTCTCACACATGCATCTCGAGTCACCAAACGATTGATCAGTTCTGAAATAGCAAAGGTTTATGACCCGTTGGGTCTCCTAGGCCCAGTCATCATCGTGGCAAAAATCCTCCTCCAGAAAATATGGACTTTGAAAGTTGATTGGGACGAATCGCTACCCATGAGCTTACACACGGAATGGACACGATACTACACGCAACTACCATTGCTCAACAATGTGACATTTAATCGAAAAACCGTAATCACTGCGGCTTCAACCATCCAGTTACATGGATTCTGCGACGCCAGCGAGAAGGCGTACGGAGCCTGTGTATACCTCCGTTCTACAGATGCAGAGGGTCAAACGCAGGTGGAACTCCTAGCAGCCAAATCGAAGGTTGCACCGTTAAAGAGTCAATCTATCCCGCGACTCGAATTGTGTGGAGCCTTATTACTATCATCGCTCATTAATACTATTCATAAAGCATTACACATACACATCAACCGCACGATTTTATGGACAGATTCAACAATAGTTTTGCATTGGCTTAATTCGTCACCTCATACATTAAAAACATTCGTCGCCAACCGGGTGTCCGAGATCCAATCCAAAACAAAGATTGAAGAATGGCGCCACGTTAGCTCAGCTGATAACCCAGCAGATCTCATTTCTCGAGGACAATCAATAGAGGAGTTCCTTCGACCATCCATCTGGTGCAATGGCCCAACTTGGCTTCACCAGGATGAGTCATACTGGCCAAATGGGAAATTAGTACCTGTTCTCGATGACTCGGAGCAACGGGTTGCTGTCTGCTTAGCTATGACCACCATCGACGCAAGTTTACTCGAACGGTTCTCGTCGTGGAGCAGGCTTTTGCGGGTCGTTGCATGGTGCCTACGGTGGAAGCCAGGACGGATGACGAAGGGTACTCTACAGGCAACCGAGCTAGCTCGAGCAAGGACAACCGTTATAAAATTATTGCAACGGTCTTACTTCGCAGACGAATTCCATCTCATACGACAGCATCGGCATCATAAGATCACCGGAAAATTAGCGAGACTACATCCATTCATTGACCAAGACGGGATACTACGAGTCGGAGGTAGACTGAGAAATTCAACGTTGACATTCACGCAAAAACACCCTATTATCCTACCAAAGTCGCACACAACCAACCTCATCATCCAGAACGAACACATAATTCACATGCACGCCGGTACTCAAGCTACATTATATGCAACAAGAAGAGCGTACTGGCCCATAGACGGGCGAAGTCAAGTTTGGAAAACAATTCGGAGTTGCGTCCGCTGTTGTCGAGCCAATCCACCTCATGCCAATTACGTAATGGGTGATTTACCAAAGGCTAGAGTCACAGAATCTCGTCCGTTTACAAATGTAGGAGTGGACTACTGTGGGCCTTTTTTCGTGAAAGAACGAACATACAGGAATCAGCGTCGTATAAATGTATACGTAGCCGTTTTTGTATGCCTCGCGGTAAAGGCCGTCCACCTCGAGCTTGTCGGCGACTTCACCAGTGAAGCCTTTGTTGCAGCTTTGGGACGATTCATAGCAAGACGAGGTTTTTGCAAAAATCTATACTCCGACAACGGTTCCAATTTCATCGGAGCTAATAACGAATTCAAAGAACTTCGAGAATTGTTGCGCTCCGACAATCATTACAACAACGTAGCTTCGTTCCTCGCAGATCGCTCAATTAATTGGCATTTCATTCCACCTCAAGCTCCGCATTTCGGCGGCCTCTGGGAAGCAGCAGTAAAGTCATTTAAGAAACATTTGAAACGCGTTATGGGTGCTGAATTGTTTACCTTCGAAAACTTGAATACCTTAATTATCAACATTGAAGCTATTCTCAATTCCCGTCCTCTGACTCCAATCTCATCCGATCCAAACGATCTTCTTGTTCTTACCCCCGGTCATTTCCTTATCGGTGATGCTCTCACAAGTTTACGCGAACACGAGTTAACAGATGTTCCATCCAATCGGCTATCCGGGTGGCAACGCATTCAACAGCTAAAACAGCATTTTTGGAAGTGTTGGCATCGAGAATATTTGAACGAGCTGACCAGTCGTAGTAAATGGTTCAAGGGAGATCACCAGATCACTGAGAACTCTATAGTCCTCCTCAGGGAAGATCACGTGCCGTCCATGCAATGGCCGTTGGGGCGAGTCATCAAGGTCCATCCAGGCTCCGACGGCATAATTCGCACAGTTACAGTAAAGACTGCTACGAATGTGTTCGATCGGAGCATAAAAAAACTCGTCCCATTGCCAATCCAACCAGATGACGACAACCAAGGACGCAGCAGATCTTCGACAGAAGATGACCAGCCCGGGAATGTTACATTTAGTAATTCATAGATATAAGGCTCTCAGATACACGTACGCCTACGCGAAACATTACATTCATACACGTTACACATCATATATTAGTCATCCACATTGGTCACCACACATCGATTAGACTTTCCTCATTTCACTTTGATCGGTTCCCTCTCAAGGCGGGGAGGATGTTCCGTTCTGTAGGACCTCCCGTAGGCCGCTTTCGCGAAAGTTTATGGCGTGGACCAGCGAGGATCACAAAGAGACGGAAACCTTTTTTCCATCTGCAGATCATCGGAGCAGGGTCTTCCGTCTCTTTAATGACCGCGACGCGTCGTAGGCACGAAAGGTCCGAAAAAACAACCCCGTCGTAAATTTGAGAATTTAACGGGTCTTGAGAAAGTTTAGTCCCAACCGTCGCGGGGACGATATCTCAGGCCCCAGGGGACCTCCCGACCACGCAACTACGCAACACCCCCCTCTCCTAGACAAGCCTCGTGTAGTACGATACGAGAGGGTGGTGACGAAAAGCTTAGAGGACACTGATTGGAAAATCGCAATCTTCGAGAAAAACCAATCAGTGCGTCCCGGCGTGGAGGTGGAGGTTCCTTCAGGGATCTCAAACGGGGGTGACCGATATAAAATAACGCGACCAGTCGGGGCGCGGACAGAAAAACGCAGAAAAACATAGTCATCAACAATCATTACCAGCTCTGTTACTTTAAGTGGGCACACAGCATCGCGAACCACATTGTCAATTAGAATCGGGAATTTACAACCCCCGTAGACCGAACAACGGTCGCGGTGTCGGTGCGCGAAAAACAAGCTGAACCTTCTACTTCGCTTTGATTTGAAGGTAAGTCATGTGTTCCGCATTGATTTGAAGCTAAATCATGTGTTTCGCATGGATTTGAAGTTAACTCGTTTGTTTCGCATGCAGTCGAAGTTAAATCATGAATATCACAAGTATGTGAAGACAACCCATTTGTTTCGCAAGAATATGAAGCTAAACAATGTGTTTCGCATCGTTTTGAAGCTTAATCATGTGTTTCTCTTGGATTTGAAACTAACTCGTTTGTTTGGCATGCAGTTGATGCTAAATCAATTATATCACTAGCATTTGAATTTAAACCATTTCTTTCGCAAGAATATGAAGCTAAAACATGTGTTTCGCATTGATTTGAAGCTAAATCATGTGTTTCGCATGGATTTGAAGTTAACTCGTTTGTTTCGCCTGCATTTGAAGTTACTTCATATATACAGCAAGCATTTGAAGCTAAATCATTTGTGTCGCATGGATTTAAAGCTAAGCCTTCTACTTCGCATTGATTTGAAACTTAATCATGTGTTGCGCTTGGATTTGAAGCTAACTCGATTGTTTGGCCTGCATTTGAAGCTTTATCAATTATATCGCAAGTATTTGAAGCTAAATCATTTGTGTCGCATGGCTTTGAGGATAAGCCTTCTACTTCACATGGTTTTGAAACTGAACCATGTGTTTCGCTTGGATTTGAAGCTAACTCGTTTGTTTGGCCTGCATTTGAAGCTTTATCAATTATATCGCAAGTATTTGAAGGTAAATCATTTGTGTCGCATGGCTTTGAAGATAAGCCTTCTACAACGCATTGATTTGTAGGTAATTCATTTGTTTCGCTTGGATTTGAAGCTAAACCATGTGTTTTGCATGAATTTGAATCTAAATCATGAGTTTCCATGAATTTCAATCTATCGCATTTGTTTCGCCAGCATTTGAAGCTATTTCATTTATATCTCAAGTATTTGAAGGTAACTCATATATTTCGCATGGATTTGAAGCTAACTCGTTTGTTTTGCATGGATTTGAAGATATCTCGTTTGTTTCGACTTTATTTGAATATGTACCATTTATTTCGCAAGCATTTGAAGCTAATTCATTTGTGTCGCATGGATTTGATGCTAAGCCTTCTGCTTCGCATTGATTTGAAGCTAAAACATGTGTCACGCATGGATTTGAAGCAGAATCATGTGTTTCGCATGGATTTGAAGCTAAGCCTTCTACGTCGCATTGATTTGAAGCTAAATCACGTGTCTCGCTTGGTTTTAATGCTAACTCGTTTGTTTCGCATGCGGTTGAAGCAAAATCATGTTTATCACAAGTATATGAAGCTAAACCATTTGTTTCGCAAGAATATGAAGCTAAACCATGTGTTTCGCTTGGATTTGAAGCTAAATCACGGGTTTCGCATGAATTTGAAACTAAGGCGATTGTTTCGCATGCAGTTGAAGCTAAATCATGTTTATCACAAGTATCTGAAGCTGAACCACTTGTTTCGCAAGAATATGAAGCCAAACCATGTGTTTCGCATTGATTTGAAGCTAAATCTTGTGTTCCTCATGGATCTGAAGCTAACTCGTTTGTTTTGCCTGCATTTGATGTTATATCATTTATATCGCAAGTATTTGAAGCTAAATCATTTGTTTCGCAAGAAATTTAAGCTAAATCATGTGTTTCGCATGGAATTGAAGCTACCTGGTTTGTTTCGCCTGCATTTGAAGCTAGTTCACTTGTATCGCAAGTATTTGAAGAAAAATCATTTGTTTCGCATGGATTCGAAGCTATCTCGTTTGTTTCGCCTGCAGTTGAATCTATATCACTTATATCGCAAGTATTTGAAGCTAAATCATATGTTCCGCATGGATTTAAAGCTACGCCTTCTACTTCGCATTGATTTTTAGCTAAATCATGAGTTTCGCATGAATTTGATGCTAACTCGTTTGTTTCGCATGCATTTGAAGCTGTATCACTTAAATTCGCTAGTATTTGAAGCTAAGTCATTTGATTCGCATGGATATGAAGCTGAGCCTTCTACTTCGCATTGATTTGAAGCTAAATCATGTGTTTCGCTTGGTTTTAAAGTTAACTCGTTTGTTTCGCATGCGGTTGAATCTAAATCATGTTTATCACAAGTATATGAAGCTAAACCATTTGTTTCGCAAGAATATGAAGCTAAACCATGTGTTTCGCTTGGATTTGAAGCTAAATCACGGGTTTCGCATGAATTTGAAACTAAGGCGATTGTTTCGCATGCAGTTGAAGCTAAATCATGTTTATCACAAGTATCTGAAGCTGAACCACTTGTTTCGCAAGTATATGAAGCTAAACCATGTGTTTCGCAATGATTTGAAGCTAAATCTTGTGTTCCGCATGGATTTGAGGCTACGCCTTCTACTTCGCATTGATTTTTAGCTAAATCATGTGTTTCGCATGGATTTGATGCTAACTCGTTTGTTTCGCATGCATTTGGAGCTGTATCACTTATATTCGCAAGTATTTGAAGCTAAGTCATTTGTTTCGCATGGATATGAAGCTAAGCCATCTACTTCGAATTGATTTGAAGCTAAATCACGTGTCTCGCTTGGTTTTAATGCTAACTCGTTTGTTTCGCATGCGGTTGAAGCTAAATCATGTTTATCACAAGTATATGAAGCTAAACCATTTGTTTCTAAGGAATATGAAGCTAAACCATGTGTTTCGCTTGGATTTGAAGCTAAATCATGTGTTTCGCATGGATTTGAAACTAACTCTTTTGTTTCGCCTGCATTTGAAGCTAAATCATGTTTATCACAAGTATCTGAATCTAAACCATTTGTTTCGCAAGAATATGAAGCTAAACCATGTGTTTCGCATGAATTTTTAAGCTTAATCATGTGTTTCGCATAGACTTGAAGCTAACTCGTTTGTTTCGCCTGCATTTGAAGCAATATCACTTCTATCGCAGGTATTTGAAGCTAACTCATTCGTATCGCATCGATTTGAAGCTAAGCCTTCTACTTCGCATTGATTTGAAGCTAAATCGTGTGTTTCTGTTGGATTTGAAGCTAACGCGATTGTTTCGCATGCAGTTGAAGCTAAATCATGTTTATCACAAGTATCTGAAGCTGAACCACTTGTTTCGCAAGAATATGAAGCCAAACCATGTGTTTCGCATTGATTTGAAGCTAAATCTTGTGTTCCGCATGGATCTGAAGCTAACTCGTTTGTTTTGCCTGCATTTGATGTTATATCATTTATATCGCAAGTATTTGAAGCTAAATCATTTGTTTCGCAAGAAATTTAAGCTAAATCATGTGTTTCGCATGGAATTGAAGCTACCTGGTTTGTTTCGCCTGCATTTGAAGCTAGTTCACTTGTATCGCAAATATTTGAAGAAAAATCATTTGTTTCGCATGGATTCGAAGCTATCTCGTTTGTTTCGCCTGCAGTTGAATCTATATCACTTATATCGCAAGTATTTGAAGCTAAATCATATGTTCCGCATGGATTTAAAGCTACGCCTTCTACTTCGCATTGATTTTTAGCTAAATCATGAGTTTCGCATGGATTTGATGCTAACTCGTTTGTTTCGCATGCATTTGAAGCTGTATCACTTAAATTCGCTAGTATTTGAAGCTAAGTCATTTGATTCGCATGGATATGAAGCTGAGCCTTCTACTTCGCATTGATTTGAAGCTAAATCATGTGTTTCGCTTGGTTTTAAAGTTAACTCGTTTGTTTCGCATGCGGTTGAATCTAAATCATGTTTATCACAAGTATATGAAGCTAAACCATTTGTTTCGCAAGAATATGAAGCTAAACCATGTGTTTCGCTTGGATTTGAAGCTAAATCACGGGTTTCGCATGAATTTGAAACTAAGGCGATTGTTGCGCATGCAGTTGAAGCTAAATCATGTTTATCACAAGTATCTGAAGCTGAACCACTTGTTTCGCAAGTATATGAAGCTAAACCATGTGTTTCGCAATGATTTGAAGCTAAATCTTGTGTTCCGCATGGATTTGAGGCTACGCCTTCTACTTCGCATTGATTTTTAGCTAAATCATGTGTTTCGCATGGATTTGATGCTAACTCGTTTGTTTCGCATGCATTTGGAGCTGTATCACTTATATTCGCAAGTATTTGAAGCTAAGTCATTTGTTTCGCATGGATATGTAGCTAAGCCATCTACTTCGAATTGATTTGAAGCTAAATCACGTGTCTCGCTTGGTTTTAATGCTAACTCGTTTGTTTCGCATGCGGTTGAAGCTAAATCATGTTTATCACAAGTATATGAAGCTAAACCATTTGTTTCTAAGGAATATGAAGCTAAACCATGTGTTTCGCTTGGATTTGAAGCTAAATCATGTGTTTCGCATGGATTTGAAACTAACTCTTTTGTTTCGCCTGCATTTGAAGCTAAATCATGTTTATCACAAGTATCTGAATCTAAACCATTTGTTTCGCAAGAATATGAAGCTAAACCATGTGTTTCGCATGAATTTTTAAGCTAAATCATGTGTTTCGCATAGACTTGAAGCTAACTCGTTTGTTTCGCCTGCATTTGAAGCAATATCACTTCTATCGCAGGTATTTGAAGCTAACTCATTCGTATCGCATCGATTTGAAGCTAAGCCTTCTACTTCGCATTGATTTGAAGCTAAATCGTGTGTTTCTCTTGGATTTGAAGCTAACGCGATTGTTTCGCCTGCATTTAAAGCTGTTTCATTGATACCGCAAGTATTTGAAGGTAAATCATTTGTTTCGCACGGATTTGAAGCTGTGTTCCGTTCTGTAGGACCTCCCGTACGCCGCTTTCGCGAAAGTTTATGGCGTGGACCAGCGAGGATCACAAAGTGGCGGAAACCTTTTTTACATCTGCAGAACATCGGTGCAGGGTCTTCCGTCTCTTTAATGACCGCGACGCATCGTAGGCACGAAAGGTCCGAAAAAACAACCCCGTCGTAAATTTGAGAATTTAACGGGTCTTGAGAAAGTTTAGTCCCAACCGTCGCGGGGACGATATCTCAGGCCCCAGGGGACCTCCCGACCACGCAACTACGCAACACCCCACTCTCCTCAATCAGTGCGTCCCGGCGTGGAGGTGGAGGTTCCTTCAGGGATCTCAAACGGGGGTGACCGATATAAAATAACGCGACCAGTCGGGGCGCGGACAGAAAAACTCAGAAAAACATAGTCATCAACAATCATTACCAGCTCTGTTACTTTAAGTGGGCACAGAGCATCGCGAACCACATTGTCAATTAGAATCGGGAATTTACAACCCCCGTAGACCGAACAACGGTCGCAGTGTCGGTGCGCGAAAAACATTGGTCCTTCGAGCCGGATGTGAGCGTTCCTACAACAAACACATCAAACACAGCATCCCGGTTGAATCAGTGCTACCACAACGGACGTCCACCCGAGCATCTCTTTTCAAGACGACAGGACTTCGTGACATCACCGGAGTTGAACCTTCCTGGCGTCCTCACTCCGTAAAGGTAGGCTTGTTTAGAGTATCACTGATTCCCGTGTCGCGCTCCCATTACCATCATGTCCATTCAGAAGCCCGACGGTACTCAATCCAGCACTCTACGACGCAGACGCAATCAAATAATCAAACAACTCGCGGAGATCACTAAATTCCTTGACAATAGCGAACAAACCGGTAATCTAGAAAAACACGTCCTCGACTTTTATACAAACTCAGTAGAGAAGGCATGGAAGGATTACGAGTTCCTTCTAGAAGACCTCGAAGATCCTGAATCCGAAGACGACCGCAAGTTTGAAATTCAAGCAAAATATTTTGCAACACATGGCAGAGCAAAACGAATGCGTGAAGCAATTCAACCGCAAGATGTTCCACGTGACCAAGTCACTAATTCACCTGCTCCTACCATATCGGGTCCGATGGCGATAAAGTTACCTGAAATGCGGCTACCCACGTTCGATGGTTCTATTGATTGGTGGGCGTCATTTTACGATCTGTTCACTTCAATGATTGATCGCAATGAGAGTCTTTCTCCGGTTCAGAAATTACAATACCTGCGTTTGACCCTTACCGGCAAAGCCGCGGCATGCATTCAATCTCACAACACCACAGATGCTAATTATCTTGACGCGATCGCGATATTGAAAGAGAAATTTGACTGCCCGCGACTAGTCTTACTGCGACATTGCAACGCTATTCAGGAGATTCCGAAACTAGCGAAAGACACACCGCAAGCACTGGGAGATTTATTAGACTCTTTGAAGCAACATCTGCGGGCGTTGCAGAATCTCGGAGAACCCGTGACATCCTGGAACACTCTCCTAATTTCAATTGTTCTCGCGAAACTGAATCCCGATACCATCTGGCAATGGGAACTTACACTACCCGATAAAAAAATGCCTTCGTACGAGCATCTGATCGAGTTCCTCCAGAAACGAGCAAATTGCTCACCTGCAGCTTTTGACAGGGTTGCATCCGCGCCCGGGATACGTGTTTCGACCGGACGCCAAACATTGTCATCAGAGAACTCACGAGTACCTAACCGGGGATTTCCGCGCGTTCAAACTTACGTCACCACAAACACATGCCAATGCTCAATCTGTGAAGGGAGCCACAGAATCGGGAACTGCGAAGCGTTTAATGTATTGTCCGTCAATGAGCGAATGAAGGCCGTTGCTGAGGCCGCACTATGTCAAAACTGCCTGGGTAACGGACACACGTCCAGTGTATGTCGATCGAAGTTTCATTGCCGAATATGCCAACAACGACACCACACTCTCCTACACCGACAAGAACGTTCAACACGTGAACGAACTGTCACTCCACCAAGCTCAACACACGATCCGCCCATCCCCACATCACTTCAAGACAAGGCAGCAACCGACGAGAAACCAAGGCCCACATGACTACCATCGCAGAAAATCCCAAGACCCATCCAGACACACACCTTCATAATAAATTCCGACACCAACGAATTATTAGTCACAGCTCAGATTAATGTCGCCGATGTCGATCAGAACATAATACCATGCCGTGCCTTAGTTGACACTTGTTCTACCACCAATTTTATTACAGAAGATCTAGCCAAGAGGCTCCGTTTGCCGCAAGATCGATGCACCATCTCTGTGGGCGCTCTCAATGCGCTGTCGACCATATCTAACCATACCATTAGGGCAAACATTCAATCTAAGGTCAGCAATTATCATCGAACCCTTACATTTTTGATCGTACCAAACATCGCTCCATTAGTACCAGACCAGACAGTCGCCCGCACAATGCTCAGAATCCCTCGCAACACCGAGCTCGCCGACTCAACGTTCCATCGACCAGCACCAATCGACATATTACTGGGGGCTGGAACAGCGCTATCGATATTATGCGTAGGGCAAATTGATCTTTCTCAACCAGACGGCCCAGATCTTTTCCTCCAAAAGACAATGCTTGGATGGGTCATCGGAGGCAGTGTGCCAACAGCACAACCAAGGCAGAAGGTCACATGCCATACAACAACGGCACTACAACGCGAGCTAGCACGTTTCTGGGAAATCGCAGAAGGTCCGCAATCTCAGCATCTATCCAAATCAGAATCGACGTGCGAACAACATTTTCAGAATACCGTTACAAGAAACACAGAAGGTAGATATGTTGTCGCACTTCCATTTAACGAAAACAAGGACAAGCTGGGTGAATCCAAGACGCAAGCACTGAAGCGTCTCATCTCATTAGAACGGAAATTCAAACGCGATCCAGACTTCAAACAGCAGTACCAATCAATCATTCAAGAATATCTCGATCTTGGCCACATGTCCGAAGTGCAGATATCTCACCAAGGATACTATCTTCCACATCACGGGGTCATCAAAATGTCGAGCGATACAACTAAATTACGCGTAGTCTACGACGGGTCGGCAATCACAAGCACTGGATTTTCACTTAACGATACCTTACACATTGGACACAAAATACAGGACGATCTGTTCTACATTTTGCTCCGATTTCGCATCCATCAGTATGTTATTACTGGCGACATCGAGAAGATGTATAGGCAATTTCTCGTGCGCCCAGAAGACAGAAGGTACCAGAGAATCCTCTGGCGTGACACCGACAATTGCGTAAAAACTTATGAACTAAATACGGTTACATTCGGCCTATCAGCCGCCCCATATCTGGCTATCAGATGCCTCCAACAAGTGGCACAAGACGAAGGTCACCGCTTTCCTTCCGCCGCGAAAATCTTGCAGCAGGATTTCTATGTGGATGATGCACTCACCGGCGCGTCCACGATCCAAGAGGCCCTCGCGTCACGAAACGAACTTATACAACTCCTTCGCTTATCCGGTCTAAATATCAGGAAATGGGCTTCCGATAACCAAGAATTGTTAAGCGGGATGTCCGATCAAAATATCAACCAGAAACTTCACCTCGGTGAATCTTCAACAATCAAAACGCTCGGGATCGTTTGGGATTCAGTCGAGGACTCCATTACATACACAGTCAAGCCTCTCACACATGCATCTCGAGTCACCAAACGATTGATCAGTTCTGAAATAGCAAAGGTTTATGACCCGTTGGGTCTCCTAGGCCCAGTCATCATCGTGGCAAAAATCCTCCTCCAGAAAATATGGACTTTGAAAGTTGATTGGGACGAATCGCTACCCATGAGCTTACACACGGAATGGACACGATACTACACGCAACTACCATTGCTCAACAATGTGACATTTAATCGAAAAACCGTAATCACTGCGGCTTCAACCATCCAGTTACATGGATTCTGCGACGCCAGCGAGAAGGCGTACGGAGCCTGTGTATACCTCCGTTCTACAGATGCAGAGGGTCAAACGCAGGTGGAACTCCTAGCAGCCAAATCGAAGGTTGCACCGTTAAAGAGTCAATCTATCCCGCGACTCGAATTGTGTGGAGCCTTATTACTATCATCGCTCATTAATACTATTCATAAAGCATTACACATACACATCAACCGCACGATTTTATGGACAGATTCAACAATAGTTTTGCATTGGCTTAATTCGTCACCTCATACATTAAAAACATTCGTCGCCAACCGGGTGTCCGAGATCCAATCCAAAACAAAGATTGAAGAATGGCGCCACGTTAGCTCAGCTGATAACCCAGCAGATCTCATTTCTCGAGGACAATCAATAGAGGAGTTCCTTCGACCATCCATCTGGTGCAATGGCCCAACTTGGCTTCACCAGGATGAGTCATACTGGCCAAATGGGAAATTAGTACCTGTTCTCGATGACTCGGAGCAACGGGTTGCTGTCTGCTTAGCTATGACCACCATCGACGCAAGTTTACTCGAACGGTTCTCGTCGTGGAGCAGGCTTTTGCGGGTCGTTGCATGGTGCCTACGGTGGAAGCCAGGACGGATGACGAAGGGTACTCTACAGGCAACCGAGCTAGCTCGAGCAAGGACAACCGTTATAAAATTATTGCAACGGTCTTACTTCGCAGACGAATTCCATCTCATACGACAGCATCGGCATCATAAGATCACCGGAAAATTAGCGAGACTACATCCATTCATTGACCAAGACGGGATACTACGAGTCGGAGGTAGACTGAGAAATTCAACGTTGACATTCACGCAAAAACACCCTATTATCCTACCAAAGTCGCACACAACCAACCTCATCATCCAGAACGAACACATAATTCACATGCACGCCGGTACTCAAGCTACATTATATGCAACAAGAAGAGCGTACTGGCCCATAGACGGGCGAAGTCAAGTTTGGAAAACAATTCGGAGTTGCGTCCGCTGTTGTCGAGCCAATCCACCTCATGCCAATTACGTAATGGGTGATTTACCAAAGGCTAGAGTCACAGAATCTCGTCCGTTTACAAATGTAGGAGTGGACTACTGTGGGCCTTTTTTCGTGAAAGAACGAACATACAGGAATCAGCGTCGTATAAATGTATACGTAGCCGTTTTTGTATGCCTCGCGGTAAAGGCCGTCCACCTCGAGCTTGTCGGCGACTTCACCAGTGAAGCCTTTGTTGCAGCTTTGGGACGATTCATAGCAAGACGAGGTTTTTGCAAAAATCTATACTCCGACAACGGTTCCAATTTCATCGGAGCTAATAACGAATTCAAAGAACTTCGAGAATTGTTGCGCTCCGACAATCATTACAACAACGTAGCTTCGTTCCTCGCAGATCGCTCAATTAATTGGCATTTCATTCCACCTCAAGCTCCGCATTTCGGCGGCCTCTGGGAAGCAGCAGTAAAGTCATTTAAGAAACATTTGAAACGCGTTATGGGTGCTGAATTGTTTACCTTCGAAAACTTGAATACCTTAATTATCAACATTGAAGCTATTCTCAATTCCCGTCCTCTGACTCCAATCTCATCCGATCCAAACGATCTTCTTGTTCTTACCCCCGGTCATTTCCTTATCGGTGATGCTCTCACAAGTTTACGCGAACACGAGTTAACAGATGTTCCATCCAATCGGCTATCCGGGTGGCAACGCATTCAACAGCTAAAACAGCATTTTTGGAAGTGTTGGCATCGAGAATATTTGAACGAGCTGACCAGTCGTAGTAAATGGTTCAAGGGAGATCACCAGATCACTGAGAACTCTATAGTCCTCCTCAGGGAAGATCACGTGCCGTCCATGCAATGGCCGTTGGGGCGAGTCATCAAGGTCCATCCAGGCTCCGACGGCATAATTCGCAAAGTAACAGTAAAGACTGCTACGACTGTGTTCGATCGGAGCATAAAAAAACTCGTCCCATTGCCAATCCAACCAGATGACGACAACCAAGGACGCAGCAGATCTTCGACAGAAGATGACCAGCCCGGGAATGTTACATTTAGTAATTCATAGATATAAGGCTCTCAGATACACGTACGCCTACGCGAAACATTACATTCATACACATTACACATCATATATTAGTCATCCACATTGGTCACCACACATCGATTAGACTTTCCTCATTTCACTTTGATCGGTTCCCTCTCAAGGCGGGGAGGATGTTCCGTTCTGTAGGACCTCCCGTAGGCCGCTTTCGCGAAAGTTTATGGCGTGGACCAGCGAGGATCACAAAGAGACGGAAACCTTTTTTCCATCTGCAGATCATCGGAGCAGGGTCTTCCGTCTCTTTAATGACCGCGACGCGTCGTAGGCACGAAAGGTCCGAAAAAACAACCCCGTCGTAAATTTGAGAATTTAACGGGTCTTGAGAAAGTTTAGTCCCAACCGTCGCGGGGACGATATCTCAGGCCCCAGGGGACCTCCCGACCACGCAACTACGCAACACCCCCCTCTCCTAGACAAGGCTCGTGTAGTACGATACGAGAGGGTGGTGACGAAAAGCTTAGAGGACACTGATTGGAAAATCGCAATCTTCGAGAAAAACCAATCAGTGCGTCCCGGCGTGGAGGTGGAGGTTCCTTCAGGGATCTCAAACGGGGGTGACCGATATAAAATAACGCGACCAGTCGGGGCGCGGACAGAAAAACGCAGAAAAACATAGTCATCAACAATCATTACCAGCTCTGTTACTTTAAGTGGGCACACAGCATCGCGAACCACATTGTCAATTAGAATCGGGAATTTACAACCCCCGTAGACCGAACAACGGTCGCGGTGTCGGTGCGCGAAAAACAAGCTGAACCTTCTACTTCGCTTTGATTTGAAGGTAAGTCATGTGTTCCGCATTGATTTGAAGCTAAATCATGTGTTTCGCATGGATTTGAAGTTAACTCGTTTGTTTCGCATGCAGTCGAAGTTAAATCATGAATATCACAAGTATGTGAAGACAACCCATTTGTTTCGCAAGAATATGAAGCTAAACAATGTGTTTCGCATCGTTTTGAAGCTTAATCATGTGTTTCTCTTGGATTTGAAACTAACTCGTTTGTTTGGCATGCAGTTGATGCTAAATCAATTATATCACTAGCATTTGAATTTAAACCATTTCTTTCGCAAGAATATGAAGCTAAAACATGTGTTTCGCATTGATTTGAAGCTAAATCATGTGTTTCGCATGGATTTGAAGTTAACTCGTTTGTTTCGCCTGCATTTGAAGTTACTTCATATATACAGCAAGCATTTGAAGCTAAATCATTTGTGTCGCATGGATTTAAAGCTAAGCCTTCTACTTCGCATTGATTTGAAACTTAATCATGTGTTGCGCTTGGATTTGAAGCTAACTCGATTGTTTGGCCTGCATTTGAAGCTTTATCAATTATATCGCAAGTATTTGAAGCTAAATCATTTGTGTCGCATGGCTTTGAGGATAAGCCTTCTACTTCACATGGTTTTGAAACTGAACCATGTGTTTCGCTTGGATTTGAAGCTAACTCGTTTGATTGGCCTGCATTTGAAGCTTTATCAATTATATCGGAAGTATTTGAAGGTAAATCATTTGTGTCGCATAGCTTTGAAGATAAGCCTTCTACAACGCATTGATTTGTAGCTAATTCATTTGTTTCGCTTGGATTTGAAGCTAAACCATGTGTTTTGCATGAATTTGAATCTAAATCATGAGTTTCCATGAATTTCAATCTATCGCATTTGTTTCGCCAGCATTTGAAGCTATTTCATTTATATCTCAAGTATTTGAAGGTAACTCATATATTTCGCATGGATTTGAAGCTAACTCGTTTGTTTTGCATGGATTTGAAGATATCTCGTTTGTTTCGACTTTATTTGAATATGTACCATTTATTTCGCAAGCATTTGAAGCTAATTCATTTGTGTCGCATGGATTTGATGCTAAGCCTTCTGCTTCGCATTGATTTGAAGCTAAAACATGTGTCACGCATGGATTTGAAGCAGAATCATGTGTTTCGCATGGATTTGAAGCTAAGCCTTCTACGTCGCATTGATTTGTAGCTAAATTATGTGTGTCGCATGGATTAGAAGCGAACTCGTTTATTTCGCCCGCATTTGAAGATTTATCAATTATATCGCATGTATTTGAAGCTAAATCATTTGTGTCGCATGGCTTTGAGGATAAGCCTTCTACTTCGCATTAATTTGAAGGTAAATCATTTGTGTCGCATGGATTTGAAGCTAACTCGTTTGTTTCGCCTGCATTGAAGCTATATCACTTCTATCGCAAGTATTTGAAGCTAAATCATTTGTGTTGCATGGATTTGAAGCTAAGCCTTCTACTTCGCATTGATTTGAAACTAAATCATGTGTTTCGCTTGGATTTGATGCTAACTCGTTTGTTTCGCCTGCATTTGAAGCTTTATCAATTATATCGCAAGTATTTGAAGCTAAATCATTTGTGTCGCATGGATTTGAGCTACGCCTTCTACTTCGCATTGATTTGAAACTAAATCATGCGTTTCGCATGGATTTGAAGCTAACTCGTTTGTTTCGCATGCAGGTGAATGTAAATCATATATACCACGAGTATTTGAAGCAAAACCATTTGGTTCGCTTTGATTTGATGCTAAGCCTTCAACTTCGCATTGATTTGTAGCTAAATCATTTGTTTCCCTTGGATTTGAAGCCAACTCGATTGTTTCGCATGCAGTTGGAGCTAAATCATGTTTATCACAAGTATCTGAAGCTAAACCACTTGTTTCGCAAGAATATTAATCTAAACCATGTGTTTCGCATTGATTTGAAGCTAAATTATGTCTTCCGCTTGGATTTGAAGCTAACTCGTTTGTTTCGCCTGCATTTGAAGCTTTATCAATTATATCGCAAGTATTTGAAGCTAAATCATTTGTGTCGCATAGCTTTGAAGCTAACTCGTTTGTTTCGCCTGCATTGAAGCTATATCACTTCTATCGCAAGTATTTGAAGCTAAATCATTTGTGTCGCATGGATTTAAAGCTAAGCCTTCTACTTCGCATTGATGTGAAACTAAATCATGTGTTTCGCTTGGATTTGAAGCTAACTCGTTTGTTTCGCCTGCATTTGAACCTATATCATTTATATCGCAAGTATGTGAAGCTAAATCATTTGTTTCGCATGGATTTGCAGCTAAGCCTTCTACTTCGCATTGATTTGAAGCTAAATCATGCGTTTCGCATGGATTTGAAGCTATATCATTTGTTTCCCTTGCATTTGAAGCTAACTCGATTGTTTCGCATGCAGTTGAAGCTAAATCATGTTTATCACAAGTATCTGAAGCTAAACCACTTGTTTCGCAAGAATATGAATCTAAACCATGTGTTTCGCATTGTTTTGAAGCTAAATCATGTCTTCCGCATGGATTTGAAGCTAACTCGTTTGTTTTGCCTGCATTTGAATCTAGTTCATTTATATCACAACTATTTAAGGTAAATCATTTGTTTCGAATGGATTTGAAGCTAATCCTACATCTTCGCATTGATTTGAAGTTAAATCATGTGTTACGTTTGGATTGGAAGCTAAATCGTTTGATTAATCTGCATTTGAAGCTATATCACTTATATCCCAAGTGTTTGGAGCTAAATCATTTATTGCACATCGATTTGAAGCTAAGCCTTCTACTTTGCATTGATTTGAAGCTAAATCATGTGTTTGGCTTGGATTTGAAGCTAACTCGTTTGTTTCGCATGAATTTGAAGCTAAATCATGTGTTTCGCACGAATTTAAACCTAAATCACGTGTTTCGCATGAATTTGGAGCTAACTCGTTTGTTTCGCACACATTCGAAGTTAAAACCTTTAATCGCAAGAATATTAAGCTATATCGTTTGTCTGCCACGGATTTGAAGCTAAATCTTCTACTGCGCATGAAGTTGAAGCTAAATCATGTTTTTTCGCATGAATTTGAAGTTAAATCAAGTGTTTCGCATGAATTTGAAGCTAAATCATGTATTTCGGATGAATTATGAGCAAAATCATGCGTATTGGAATAGTTTGAAGCTAAATAATGCGTTCCGCATGAAGTTGAAGCGAAATCATGTGTTTCGGATGAGCTTGAAGCGAAATCATGCATTTCGCATGAATTGTAAGCGAACTTATGTGTATCGGAATAATTTAAAGCGTAATCATGCGTTCTGCATGAATTTGAAGCTATCTCGCTTGTTCGCATGTAGTTGAACCTATTCATGTTTATCACAAGTATCTGAATCTAAACCATTTGTTTCGCAAGAATATGAAGATAAACCATCTGTTTTGCATGAATTTGAAGTTAAATCATGTTTTTCGCATAGATTTGAAGCTAACTCGTTTATGTCGCCTGCATTTGGAGCTGTATCATTTATATCGCAAGTTTTTTATGCGAAATCATTTGTTTCGCACGGATTTTGAAGCCAAACTTTCTACATCGCGTTTATTTGAAGCTAAATCATGTATTTCGCTTGGATTTGAAGCTAATTCGTCTGTTTCGCCTGCATTTGATGCTATATCATTTATATAGCAAGAACTGGAAGCTAGATCATTCGTGTCGCGTGGATTTGCAGCTAAACCTTCTAGATCGCATTGATTTGAAGCTAAATCATGTGTTTCGCATGGATTTGAAGTTTAATCGCTTGTTTCGCATGCTGTCGAAGTTCAATCATGAATATCACAAGTATTTGGAGATAAACCGATTGCTTCGCATTGATTTGAAGCTAAGCCTTTTACTTCGGATTGATTTGATGTTAAATCATGTGTTCCACATTGATTTGAAGCTAAGACTTCTACTTCGCATTGATTTGAAGCTAAATCATCTGTTTCGCAAGGATTTGAAGCTAACTCGTTTTTTTTCGCGTGCAGATGAAGCTATATCAAGTATATTACAAGTATTTGAAGCTAAACCATTTGATTCGCATGGATTTGAAGCTAACTCTTCTACATCGCATTGATTTGAAGTTAATCATGTGTGTCGCTTGGATTTGAAGCTAACTCGATTGTTTCGCCTGCACATTGAAGCTATATCGCTTGAATCGCAAGTACTTGAAGTAAAATCATTTACTTCGCTGGATTTGAAACTATCCCGTTTGTTTCGCCAGCAGTTGAATCTATATCACTTATATCGTAAGTGTTTGAAGCTAAATCATTTGTTCCGCATGGATTTAAAGCTAACTCGTTTGTTTCGCCTGCAGTTGAAGCTACATCATGTATGCCACAAGTATTTGAAGCCAAACCATTTGATTCGCATGGATTTGAAGCTAAGCGTTCTACTTCGCTATGTTTTGAAGCTAAATCATGTGTTTCGCTTGGATTTGATGTTACCTCGATTGTTTCGCATGCAGTTGAAGCGAAATCATGTATATCACAATTATTTGAATCTAAACCATTTGATTCGCATGGATTTGAAGGTAAGCCTTCTACTACGCATTGATTTGAAGATAAATCACGTGTTTAGCTTGGATTTGAAGCTAACTCGTTTGTTTCGCCTGCATTTGAATCTATATCACTTATATCGCAAGTATCGGATGCTAAATCATTTGTTGCGCTTGGATTTGAAGCTAAACCTTCTACATCGCATTGATTTGCAGTAAAATCATGTGTTTCGCATGGATTTGAAGCTAACTCGTTTGTTTCGCCTGCATTTGAGGATATATCATTTATATCGCAGGTATTTGAAGCTAAAACATTTGTGTCGTATGGATTTGAAGCTAAGCCTTCTACTTCGCATTGATTGAAAGCTAAATCATGTGTTTTGCATGGATTTGAAGCTAACTCGTTTGCTTCGACTGCAGTTGAAGCAAAATCATGTATATCACAAGTATTTGAAGCTAATCCATTTGATTCGCATGGACTTGAAACTAAGCGTCCTACTTCGCAATGTTTTGTAGCTAAATCATGTGTTTCGCTTGGATTTGATGTTACCTCATTCGTTTCGCATGCAGTTGAAGCGAAATCATGTATATCACAAGTATTTGAAGCTAAACCATTTGATTCGTATGGATTTGAAGGTGAGCCTTCTACTACGCATTCATTTGAACATAAATCATGCGTTTCGCATGGATTTGAAGATAGCTCGTTTGTTTCGCATGCATTTCAAACTGTTTCATTTATACCGCAAGTATTTGAAGGTAAAACATTTGTTTCGCATGGATTTGAAGTTAAGCCTTCTACTTCGTTTTGATTTGCAGCCAAATCATGTGTTCCGCATTGATTTGAAGCTAAATCATGTGTTTTGCATGGATTTGAAGCTAACTCGTTTGTTTCGCCTGCATTTAAAGCTGTTTCATTTATACCGCAAGTATTTGAAGGTAAATCATTTGTTTCGCACGGATTTGAAGCTGTGTTCCGTTCTGTAGGACCTCCCGTACGCCGCTTTCGCGAAAATTTATGGCGTGGACCAGCGAGGATCACAAAGAGACGGAAACCTTTTTTCCATCTGCAGAACATGGGTGCAGGGTCTTCCGTCTCTTTAATGACCGCGACGCGTCGTAGGCACGAAAGGTCCGAAAAAACAACCCCGTCGTAAATTTGAGAATTTAACGGGTCTTGAGAAAGTTTAGTCCCAACCGTCGCGGGGACGATATCTCAGGCCCCAGGGGTCCTCCCGACCACGCAACTACGCAACACCCCCCTCTCCTAGACAAGGCTCGTGTAGGACGATACGAGAGGGTGGTGACGAAAAGCTTAGAGGACACTGATTGGAAAATCGCAATCTTCGAGAAAAACCAATCAGTGCGTCCCGGCGTGGAGGTGGAGGTTCCTTCAGGGATCTCAAACGGGGGTGACCGATATAAAATAACGCGACCAGTCGGGGCGCGGACAGAAAAACGCAGAAAAACATAGTCATCAACAATCATTACCAGCTCTGTTACTTTAAGTGGGCACAGAGCATCGCGAACCGCATTGTCAATTAGAATCGGGAATTTACAACCCCCGTAGACCGAACAACGGTCGCAGTGTCGGAGCGCGAAAAACATTGGTCCTTCGTGCCGGATGTGAGCGTTCCTACAACAAACACATCAAACACAGCATCCCGGTTGAATCAGTGCCACCACAACGGACGTCCACCCGAGCATCTCTTTTCAAGACGACAGGACTTCGTGACATCACCGGAGTTCAACCTTCCTGGCGTCCTCACTCCGTAAAGGTAGGCTTGTTTAGAGTATCACTGATTCCCGTGTCGCGCTCCCATTACCATCATGTCCATTTAGAAGCCCGACGGTACTCAATCCAGCACTCTACGACGCAGACGCAATCAAATAATCAAACAACTCGCGGAGATCACTAAATTCCTTGACAATAGCGAACAAACCGGTAATCTAGAAAAACACGTCCTCGACTTTTATACAAACTCAGTAGAGAAGGCATGGAAGGATTACGAGTTCCTTCTAGAAGACCTCGAAGATCCTGAATCCGAAGACGACCGCAAGTTTGAAATTCAAGCAAAATATTTTGCAACACATGGCAGAGCAAAACGAATGCGTGAAGCAATTCAACCGCAAGATGTTCCACGTGACCAAGTCACTAATTCACCTGCTCCTACCATATCGGGTCCGATGGCGATAAAGTTACCTGAAATGCGGCTACCCACGTTCGATGGTTCTATTGATTGGTGGGCGTCATTTTACGATCTGTTCACTTCAATGATTGATCGCAATGAGAGTCTTTCTCCGGTTCAGAAATTACAATACCTGCGTTCGACCCTTACCGGCAAAGCCGTGGCATGCATTCAATCTCACAACACCACAGATGCTAATTATCTTGACGCGATCGCGATATTGAAAGAGAAATTTGACTGCCCGCGACTAGTCTTACTGCGACATTGCAACACTATTCAGGAGATTCCGAAACTAGCGAAAGACACACCGCAAGCACTGGGAGATTTATTAGACTCTTTGAAGCAACATCTGCGGGCGTTGCAGAATCTCGGAGAACCCGTGACATCCTGGAACACTCTCCTAATTTCAATTGTTCTCGCGAAACTCAATCCCGATACCATCTGGCAATGGGAACTTACACTACCCGATAAAAAAATGCCTTCGTACGAGCATCTGATCGAGTTCCTCCAGAAACGAGCAAATTGCTCACCTGCAGCTTTTGACAGGGTTGCATCCGCGCCCGGGATACGTGTTTCGACCGGACGCCAAACATTGTCATCAGAGAACTCACGAGTACCTAACCGGGGATTTCCGCGCGTTCAAACTTACGTCACCACAAACACATGCCAATGCTCAATCTGTGAAGGGAGTCACAGAATCGGGAACTGCGAAGCGTTTCATGTATTGTCCGTCAATGAGCGAATGAAGGCCGTTGCTGAGGCCGCACTATGTCAAAGCTGCCTGGGTAACGGTCACACGTCCAGTGTATGTCGATCGAAGTTTCATTGCCGAATATGCCAACAACGACACCACACTCTCCTACACCGAGAAGAACGTTCAACACGTGAACGAACTGTCACTCCACCAAGCTCAACACACGATCCGCCCATCCCCACATCACTTCAAGACAAGGCAGCAACCGACGAGAAACCAAGGCCCACATGACTACCATCGCAGAAAATCCCAAGACCCATCCAGACACACACCTTCATAATAAATTCCGACACCAACGAATTATTAGTCACAGCTCAGATTAATGTCGCCGATGTTGATCAGAACATAATACCATGCCGAGCCTTAGTTGACACTTGCTCTACCACCAATTTTATGACAGAAGATCTAGCCAAGAGGCTCCGTTTGCCGCAAGATCGATGCACCATCTCTGTGGGCGCTCTCAATGCGCTGTCGACCATATCTAACCATACCATTAGGGCAAACATTCAATCTAAGGTCAGCAATTATCATCGAACCCTTACATTTTTGATCGTACCAAACATCGCTCCATTAGTACCAGACCAGACAGTCGACCGCACAATGCTCAGAATCCCTCGCAACATCGAGCTCGCCGACTCAACGTTCCATCGACCAGCACCAATCGACATATTACTGGGGGCTGGAACAGCGCTATCGATATTATGCGTAGGGCAAATTGATCTTTCTCAACCAGACGGCCCAGATCTTTTCCTCCAAAAGACAATGCTTGGATGGGTCATCGGAGGCAGTGTGCCAACAGCACAACCAAGGCAGAAGGTCACATGCCATACAACAACGGCACTACAACGCGAGCTAGCACGTTTCTGGGAAATCGAAGAAGGTCCGCAATCTCAGCATCTATCCAAATCAGAATCGACGTGCGAACAACATTTTCAGAATACCGTTACAAGAAACACAGAAGGTAGATATGTTGTCGCACTTCCATTTAACGAAAACAAGGACAAGCTGGGTGAATCCAAGACGCAAGCACTGAAGCGTCTCATCTCATTAGAACGGAAATTCAAACGCGATCCAGACTTCAAACAGCAGTACCAATCAATCATTCAAGAATATCTCGATCTTGGCCACATGTCCGAAGTGCAGATATCTCACCAAGGATACTATCTTCCACATCACGGGGTCATCAAAATGTCGAGCGATACAACTAAATTACGCGTAGTCTTCGACGGGTCGGCAATCACAAGCACTGGATTTTCACTTAACGACACCTTACACATTGGACACAAAATACAGGACGATCTGTTCTACATTTTGCTCCGATTTCGCATCCATCAGTATGTTATTACTGGCGACATCGAGAAGATGTATAGGCAATTTCTCGTGCGCCCAGAAGACAGAAGGTACCAGAGAATCCTCTGGCGTGACACCGACAATTGCGTAAAAACTTATGAACTAAATACGGTTACATTCGGCCTATCAGCCGCCCCATATCTGGCTATCAGATGCCTCCAACAAGTGGCACAAGACGAAGGTCACCGCTTTCCTTCCGCCGCGAAAATCTTGCAGCAGGATTTCTATGTGGATGATGCACTCACCGGCGCGTCCACGATCCAAGAGGCCCTCGCGTCACGAAACGAACTTATACAACTCCTTCGCTTATCCGGTCTAAATATCAGGAAATGGGCTTCCGATAACCAAGAATTGTTAAGCGGGTTGTCCGATCAAAATATCAACCAGAAACTTCACCTCGGTGAATCTTCAACAATCAAAACGCTCGGGATCGTTTGGGATTCAGTCGAGGACTCCATTACATACACAGTCAAGCCTCTCACACATGCATCTCGAGTCACCAAACGATTGATCAGTTCTGAAATAGCAAAGGTTTATGACCCGTTGGGTCTCCTAGGCCCAGTCATCATCGTGGCAAAAATCCTCCTCCAGAAAATATGGACTTTGAAAGTTGATTGGGACGAATCGCTACCCATGAGCTTACACACGGAATGGACACGATACTACACGCAACTACCATTGCTCAACAATGTGACATTTAATCGAAAAACCGTAATCACTGCGGCTTCAACCATCCAGTTACATGGATTCTGCGACGCCAGCGAGAAAGCGTACGGAGCCTGTGTATACCTCCGTTCTACAGATGCAGAGGGTCAAACGCAGGTGGAACTCCTAGCAGCCAAATCGAATGTTGCACCGTTAAAGAGTCAATCTATCCCGCGACTCGAATTGTGTGGAGCCTTATTACTATCATCGCTCATTAATACTATTCATAAAGCATTACACATACACATCAACCGCACGATTTTATGGACAGATTCAACAATAGTTTTGCATTGGCTTAATTCGTCACCTCATACATTAAAAACATTCGTCGCCAACCGGGTGTCCGAGATCCAATCCAAAACAAAGATTGAAGAATGGCGCCACGTTAGCTCAGCTGATAACCCAGCAGATCTCATTTCTCGAGGACAATCAATAGAGGAGTTCCTTCGACCATCCATCTGGTGCAATGGCCCAACTTGGCTTCACCAGGATGAGTCATACTGGCCAAATGGGAAATTAGTACCTGTTCTCGATGACTCGGAGCAACGGGTTGCTGTCTGCTTAGCTATGACCACCATCGACGCAAGTTTACTCGAACGGTTCTCGTCGTGGAGCAGGCTTTTGCGGGTCGTTGCATGGTGCCTACGGTGGAAGCCAGGACGGATGACGAAGGGTACTCTACAGGCAACCGAGCTAGCTCGAGCAAGGACAACCGTTATAAAATTATTGCAACGGTCTTACTTCGCAGACGAATTCCATCTCATACGACAGCATCGGCATCATAAGATCACCGGAAAATTAGCGAGACTACATCCATTCATTGACCAAGACGGGATACTACGAGTCGGAGGTAGACTGAGAAATTCAACGTTGACATTCACGCAAAAACACCCTATTATCCTACCAAAGTCGCACACAACCAACCTCATCATCCAGAACGAACACATAATTCACATGCACGCCGGTACTCAAGCTACATTATATGCAACAAGAAGAGCGTACTGGCCCATAGACGGGCGAAGTCAAGTTTGGAAAACAATTCGGAGTTGCGTCCGCTGTTGTCGAGCCAATCCACCTCATGCCAATTACGTAATGGGTGATTTACCAAAGGCTAGAGTCACAGAATCTCGTCCGTTTACAAATGTAGGAGTGGACTACTGTGGGCCTTTTTTCGTGAAAGAACGAACATACAGGAATCAGCGTCGTATAAATGTATACGTAGCCGTTTTTGTATGCCTCGCGGTAAAGGCCGTCCACCTCGAGCTTGTCGGCGACTTCACCAGTGAAGCCTTTGTTGCAGCTTTGGGACGATTCATAGCAAGACGAGGTTTTTGCAAAAATCTATACTCCGACAACGGTTCCAATTTCATCGGAGCTAATAACGAATTCAAAGAACTTCGAGAATTGTTGCGCTCCGACAATCATTACAACAACGTAGCTTCGTTCCTCGCAGATCGCTCAATTAATTGGCATTTCATTCCACCTCAAGCTCCGCATTTCGGCGGCCTCTGAGAAGCAGCAGTAAAGTCATTTAAGAAACATTTGAAACGCGTTATGGGTGCTGAATTGTTTACCTTCGAAAACTTGAATACCTTAATTATCAACATTGAAGCTATTCTCAATTCCCGTCCTCTGACTCCAATCTCATCCGATCCAAACGATCTTCTTGTTCTTACCCCCGGTCATTTCCTTATCGGTGATGCTCTCACAAGTTTACGCGAACACGAGTTAACAGATGTTCCATCCAATCGGCTATCCGGGTGGCAACGCATTCAACAGCTAAAACAGCATTTTTGGAAGTGTTGGCATCGAGAATATTTGAACGAGCTGACCAGTCGTAGTAAATGGTTCAAGGGAGATCACCAGATCACTGAGAACTCTATAGTCCTCCTCAGGGAAGATCACGTGCCGTCCATGCAATGGCCGTTGGGGCGAGTCATCAAGGTCCATCCAGGCTCCGACGGCATAATTCGCACAGTTACAGTAAAGACTGCTACGAATGTGTTCGATCGGAGCATAAAAAAACTCGTCCCATTGCCAATCCAACCAGATGACGACAACCAAGGACGCAGCAGATCTTCGACAGAAGATGACCAGCCCGGGAATGTTACATTTAGTAATTCATAGATATAAGGCTCTCAGATACACGTACGCCTACGCGAAACATTACATTCATACACGTTACACATCATATATTAGTCATCCACATTGGTCACCACACATCGATTAGACTTTCCTCATTTCACTTTGATCGGTTCCCTCTCAAGGCGGGGAGGATGTTCCGTTCTGTAGGACCTCCCGTAGGCCGCTTTCGCGAAAGTTTATGGCCTGGACCAGCGAGGATCACAAAGAGACGGAAACCTTTTTTCCATCTGCAGATCATCGGAGCAGGGTCTTCCGTCTCTTTAATGACCGCGACGCGTCGTAGGCACGAAAGGTCCGAAAAAACAACCCCGTCGAAAAATTTGAGAATTTAACGGGTCTTGAGAAAGTTTAGTCCCAACCGTCGCGGGGACGTTACCTCAGGCCCCAGGGGACCTCCCGACCACGCAACTACGCAACACCCCCCTCTCCTAGACAAGGCTCGTGTAGGACGATACGAGAGGGTGGTGACGAAAAGCTTAGAGGACACTGATTGGAAAATCGCAATCTTCGAGAAAAACCAATCAGTGCGTCCCGGCGTGGAGGTGGAGGTTCCTTCAGGGATCTCAAACGGGGGTGACCGATATAAAATAACGCGACCAGTCGGGGCGCGGGCAGAAAAACGCAGAAAAACATAGTCATCAACAATCATTACCAGCTCTGTTACTTTAAGTGGGCACAGAGCATCGCGAACCACATTGTCAATTAGAATCGGGAATTTACAACCCCCGTAGACCGAACAACGGTCGCGGTGTCGGTGCGCGAAAAACAAGCTGAGCCTTCTACTTCGCTTTGATTTGAAGGTAAGTCATGTGTTCCGCATTGATTTGAAGCTAAATCATGTGTTTCGCATGGATTTGAAGTTAACTCGTTTGTTTCGCATGCAGTCGAAGTTAAATCATGAATATCACAAGTATGTGAAGACAACCCATTTGTTTCGCAAGAATATGAAGCTAAACAATGTGTTTCGCATCGCTTTGAAGCTTAATCATGTGTTTCTCTTGGATTTGAAACTAACTCGTTTGTTTGGCATGCAGTTGATGCTAAATCAATTATATCACTAGCATTTGAATTTAAACCATTTCTTTCGCAAGAATATGAAGCTAAAACATGTGTTTCGCATTGATTTGAAGCTAAATCATGTGTTTCGCATGGATTTGAAGTTAACTCGTTTGTTTCGCCTGCATTTGAAGTTACTTCATTTATACAGCAAGCATTTGAAGCTAAATCATTTGTTTCGCATGGATTTGAAGCTAAGCCTTCTACTTCGCATTGATTGGAAACTAAATCATGTGTTTCGCTTAGATTTGAAGCTAAATCGTTTGTTTCGCCTCCATTTGAACCTATATCAATTATATCGCAAGTATTTGAAGCTAAATCATTTGTGTCGCATGACTTTGAAGCTAAGCCTTCTACTTCGCATTGATTTGTAGCTAAATCATTTGTTTCGCTTAGATTTGAAGCTAAATCGTTTGTTTCGCCTCCATTTGAACCTATATCAATTATATCGCAAGTATTTGATGCTAAATCATTTGTGTCGCATGACTTTGAAGCTAAGCCTTCTACTTCGCATTGATTTGTAGCTAAATCATTTGTTTCCCTTGGATTTGAAGCTAACTCGATTGTTTCGCATGCAGTTGAAGCTAAATCATGTTTATCACAAGTATCTGAAGCTGAACCACTTGTTTCGCAAGTATATGAAGCTAAACCATGTGTTTCGCATTGATTTGAAGCTAAATCATGTGTTCCGCATGGATTTGAAGCTAACTCGTTTGTTTTGCCTGCATTTGAAGTTATATCATTTATATCGCAAGTATTTGAAGCTAAATCATTTGTTTCGCATGAATTTTAAGCCAAATCATGTGTTTCGTATGGAATTGAATCTACCTGGTTTGTTTCGCTTCCAGTTGAATCTATATCACTTATATCGCAAGTATTTGAAACTAAATCATGTGTTTCGCATGGATTTGAAGCTAAGCCTTCTACTTCACATTGATTTGAAACTAAATCATATGTTTCCCTTGGATTTGAAGCTAACTCGTTTGTTTCGCCTGCATTTGAAGCTTTATCAATTATATCGCAAAATATTTAAAGCTAAATCAATTGTGTCGCATGGATTTGAAGCTACGCCTTCTACTCCGCATTGATTTGAAGCTAAATCATGTGTTCGCATGGATCTGAATCTAACTCGTTTGTTTCGCACGCTGTTGAAGCTAAATCAAGTGTATCACAAGTATTTGAAGCTAAACCCTTTGCTTCGCAATTGATTCGAATATCAGCCTTCTACTTCGCATTTATTAGATGCTAAATCATGTGTTTCGCATGGATTTGATACTAACTCGTTTGTTTTGCATGCTGTTGAAGCTAACTCAAGTGTATCACAAGTATTTGAAGCTAAACAATTTATTTCGCATGGATTCGAAGATAAGCCTCCTACTTCGCATTGATTTGAAGCTTAATCATGTGTTTCGCATGGATTTGAAGCTAACTCGTTTGTTTCGCATGCAGTTGAAGCTAACTCAAGTGTATCACTAGTATTTGAAGCTAAACCATTTATTTCGCATGGATTCGAAGATAAGCCTCCTACTTCGCATTGATTTGAAGCTAAATCATGTGTTTCGCATGTATTTGAAGCTAACTCGTTTGTTTCGCATGCTGTTGAAGCTCAATCAAGTGTATCACAAGTATTTGAAGCTAAACCATTTGCTTCGCATGGATTCGTAGATCAGCCTTCTACTTCGCATTGATTTGAAGCTAATTAATGTGTTTGGCTTGGATTTGAAGCTATCTCGTTTGTTTCGCATGCAGTTGAAGCTAAATCATGTTTATCTCAATTATCTGAAGCTAAACTTTTGTTTCACAAGAATATGAAGCTGAACCATTTGTTTCGCATGAATTTGATTCTATATGATGAGTTTCCCATGGATTTAGTGCTAAATCATGTGTTTCGCAAGCATTTGAAGCTAATTCATTTGTGTCGCATGAATATGATGCTAAGCCTTCTGCTTCGCATTGATTTGAAGCTAAAACATGTGTTACGCATGGATTTGAAGCTAAATCATGTGTTTCGCAAGGATTTGAAGTCATGCCTTCTACTTCGCATTGATTTGTAGCTAAGCCTTCTACTTCGCATTGATTTGAAACTAGACCATGTGTTTCGCTTGGATTAGAAGCTAAATCATTTGTTTCGCATACATTTCAAGCTATATCATTTTTATCGCAAGTATGTGAATTTAAATCATTTGTTTCGCATGGATTTGAAGCTAAATCTTCTACATCGTATTTATTTGAAGCTTCATCTTGTGCATCGCATGGATTTGAAGCTAAATCTTCTACATCGCATTGATTTGTAGCTATATCATGTGTTTCGCATGGATTTGAAGCTAACTCGTTTTTTTCCCCTGCATTTGAAGCTATATCACTTATATCGCAAATATGTGAAGCTAAATCATTTGTTTCGCAAGGATTTGAAGCTAAGTCTTCTACATCGCATGAATTTGAAGCTAAATCATGTGTTTTGCATGGATTTGAAGCTAACTTGTTTGTTTCCCCTGCATTTGAAACTACATCACTTATATCGCTAGTATCTGATGCTAAATCATTTGTTTCTGATGGATTTGATGCAGAATCGTCCACATCGCATTGATTTGCAGCTAAATCATGTGTTTCGCATGGATTTGGAGCTAAACCTTCTATATCGCATTGATTTGAAGTTAGTCATGTTTTTTGCGTGGATTTGCAGCTAACTCGTTTGTTTCGCCTGCATTTGAAGCTATATCACTTCTATCGCAATTATTTGAATCTAAATCATTTGTTTCGCGCGGATTTGAAGCTAAGCCATCTACATCGCATTGATTTAAGGCAATATCATTTGTTTCGCTTTTATTTGGAGCTAAATCATGTGTTTCGCATGAATTTGAAACTAAATCATGCGTTTCCATGAATTTCAAGCTATCGCGTTTGTTTCGCCTGCATTTGAAGCTATTTCATTTATATCGCAAGTATTTGAAGGTAACTCATATATTTCGCATGGATTGATGCTAAGCTTTCAACTTCGCATTGATTTGAAACTAAATCATGTGATTCCCTTGAATGTGAATCTAACTCGTTTGTTTCGTATGCAGATGAAGCTAAATCATGTTTATCACAATTATCTGAAGCTAAACCATTTGTTTCACAAGAATATGAAGCTAAACCATTTGTTTCGCATGAATTTGATTCTAAATCATGAGTTTCCAATGGATTTGGTGCTAAATCATGTGTTTCGCATGGATTTGAAGCTGACTCGTTTGTTTTGCATGGGTTTGAAGATACCTCGTTTGTTTCGACTTTATTTGAATCTGTACCATTTATTTCGCAAGCATTTGAAGCTAATTCATTTGTGTCGCATGGATATGATGCTAAGCCTTCCACTTGGCACTGATTTGAATCTAATTCATTTGTGTGGCATGGATTTGAAGATAAGCCTTCTACTTCGCATTGATGGTAGCTAAATCATGTGTTTTCCATGAATTTGAAGGTTACTTGTTTGTTTCGCATGCTGTTGGAGCTAAATCATGTAAATCACAAGTATTTGAAGCTAAACCATTTGATTCGCATGGATTTGAAGCTAAGCCTTCTACTTCGCATTGATTTGAAGCTAAATCAAGTGTTTCGGTTAGATTTGAAGCTAACTCGTTTGTTTCGCATGCAGTTGAATCTAAATCATGTATATTACAAGTATGTGAAGCTAAACCATTTGATTCGCACGGATTTGATGCTAAACCACGTGTTTCCAATGAATTTGAACCTTAATCGTGTGTTTCGCATGTATTTGAAGCTTAATCATGTCTTCTGAATGGATTTGAAGCTAACTCGTTTGTTTCGCATGCAGTTGAAGGTAAATCATGTATTTCACAAGTATTTGAAGTTAAACAATTTGATTCGCATGGATTTGTAGCTAAGCCTTCTACTTCGCACTGACTTGCAGCTAAACCATGTGTTTCGCATGAATTTGAAGCTAACTCGTTTGTTTCGCCAGCATTTGAAGCTATTTCATTTATATCGCAAGTATTTGAAGCTAAATGATTTGTTTCGCATGAATTTTAAGCTAAGCCTTCTACATCGCATTTATTTGTAGCTAATTCATTTGTTTCGCTTGGATTTGAAGCTAAACCATGTGTTTTACATGAATTTGAAACTAAATCATGAGTTTCCTTGAATTTCAATCTATCGCATTTGTTTCGCCTGCATTTGAAGCTATTTCATTTATATCTCAAGTATTTGAAGATATCTCATATATTTCGCATGAATTTGAAGCTAACTCGTTTGTTTTGCATGGATTTGAAGATATCTCGTTTTTTTCGACTTTATTTGAAAATGTACCATTTATTTCGTAAGCATTTGAAGCTAATTCATGTGTCACGCATGGATTTGAAGCTGAATCATGTGTTTCGCATGGATTTGAAGCTAACCCTTCTACTTATCATTGATTTGAAACTAAATCGTGTGTTTCGCTTGAATTTGAAACTAACTCGTTTGTTGCGCCTGCATTTGATGCTATATCAATAATATCGCAAGTATTTGAAGCTAAATCATTTGTGTCGAATAGCTTTGAAGCTAACTCGTTTGTTTCGCCTGCATTTGATGCTATATCAATTATATCGCAAGTATTTGAAGCAAAATCATTTGTGCCGCATAGCTTTGAAGCTAACTCTTTTGTTTCGCCTGCATTTGAAGCTATATCATGCATATCACAAGTATTTGAGACTAAATCATTTGATTCGCATGGATTTGAAGCTAAGCTTTCAACTTCGCATTGATTTGAAGCTAAATCATGTGTTTCGCTTGGATTTGCAGCTAAGCCTTCTACTTCGCATTCATTTAAAGCTAAGTCATGGGTTTCGCATGGATTTGAAGCTAAGCCTTCTACTTCGCATTGATTTGAAGCTAAATCATTTGTTTGGCGTGGATTTGAAGCTAACTCGTTTATTTAGCCTGCATTTGAAACTATATTATGCATATCACAAGTATTTAAGACTAAATCATTTGATTCTCATGGATTTGAAGCTAAGCTTTCTACTTCGCATTCATTTGAAGCTAAATCATGTGTTTCGCTTGGATTTGATGCTATCTCGTGTGTTTCTTATGCAGTTGAATTTAAATCATGTATATCGCAAGTATTTGAAGCTAAACCATTTGTTTCGCATTGATTTGAAGCTAAGCCTCCAACTTCGCATTGATTTGAAGCTAAATCAATTGTTTCCCTTGGATTTGAAGCTAACGCGATTGTTTCGCATGCAGTTGAAGCTAAATCATGTTCATCACAACTATCTGAAGCTAAACCATTTGTTTCGCAAGAATATGAAGCTAAACCATGTGTTTCTCATGGATTTGAAGCTAAATCATGTTTTTCGCGTGGATTTGAAGCCAACTCGTTTGCTTTGCCTGCACTTGAAGTTATATGATTTATATCGCAAGAATGTGAAGCTAAATCATTTGCTACGCATTGATTTGAAGCGAAGCCTTCTACTTCGCATTGATTTGAATCTAAATCATGTGTTTCGCTTGCATTTTAAGCTAACTCGTTCGTTTTTCCTTCATTTGAAGCTATATCATTTAATCGCTAGTATGTGAAGCTAAATCATTTGTGTCGCATGCATTTGAAGCTACGCCTCCTACTTCGCATTGATTTGAATCTAAATCATGTGTTTCGCATACATTTGAAGCTAACTCGTTTGTTTCGCATGCAGGAGAAGGTAAATCATGTATACCACAAGTATTTGAGGCTAAACCATTTGTTCCGCACTGATTTGAAGCTAAGCCTTCAACTTCGCATTGATTTGAAGCTAAATTATTTGGTTCCCTTGGATTTGAAGCTAACGCGATTGTTTCGCATGCAGTTGAAGCTAAATCACGTTTATCATAAATATCTGAAGCTAAACCATCTGTTTCTCAAGATTATGAAGCTAAACCATGTGTTTCTCATGGACTTGAAGCTAAATCATGTGTTTCGCATGGATTTGAAGCAAACTCGTTTGTTTCGCCTGCATTTGAAGCTATAACATTTAATCGCAAGCATGTAAAGCTAAATCATTTGTTTCGCATGAATTTGAAGCTAAGCCTTCTACTTCGCATTGATTTGAAGCTAAATCATGTGTTTCGCATGGATTTGAAGCAAACTCGTTTGTTTCGCCTGCATTTGAAGCTATAACATTTAATCGCAAGCATGTAAAGCTAAATCATTTGTTTCGCATGAATTTGAATCTAAGCCTTCTACTTCGCATTGATTTGAAGCTAAATCATGTGTTTGGCTTGGATTTGAAGCTAACTTGTTTGTTTCTCATGCAGTTGGATCCAAATCATGTATATCACAAGTATTTGAAGCTAAACCATTTGATCCGCATGGATTTGAAGCTAAGGCTTCTACTTTGCATTGAATTGAAGCTAACTCGTGTGTATCGCTTGGGTTTGAAGCTAACTCGTTTGTTTCGCCTGCATTTGAAGCTATTTCATTTATATCGCAAGTATTTGAAGCTAAATGATTTGTTTCGCATGAATTTTAAGCTAAGCCTTCTACATCGCATTTATTTGTAGCTAATTCATTTGTTTCGCTTGGATTTGAAGCTAAACCATGTGTTTTACATGAATTTGAAACTAAATCATGAGTTTCCTTGAATTTCAATCTATCGCATTTGTTTCGCCTGCATTTGAAGCTATTTCATTTATATCTCAAGTATTTGAAGATATCTCATATATTTCGCATGAATTTGAAGCTAACTCGTTTGTTTTGCATGGATTTGAAGATATCTCGTTTTTTTCGACTTTATTTGAATATGTACCATTTATTTCGTAAGCATTTGAAGCTAATTCATGTGTCACGCATGGATTTGAAGCTGAATCATGTGTTTCGCATGGATTTGAAGCTAACCCTTCTACTTATCATTGATTTGAAACTAAATCGTGTGTTTCGCTTGAATTTGAAACTAACTCGTTTGTTGCGCCTGCATTTGATGCTATATCAATTATATCGCAAGTATTTGAAGCTAAATCATTTGTGTCGAATAGCTTTGAAGCTAACTCGTTTGTTTCGCCTGCATTTGATGCTATATCAATTATATCGCAAGTATTTGAAGCAAAATCATTTGTGCCGCATAGCTTTGAAGCTAACTCGTTTGTTTCGCCTGCATTTGAAGCTATATCATGCATATCACAAGTATTTGAGACTAAATCATTTGATTCGCGTGGATTTGAAGCTAAGCTTTCAACTTCGCATTGATTTGAAGCTAAATCATGTGTTTCGCTTGGATTTGCAGCTAAGCCTTCTACTTCGCATTCATTTAAAGCTAAGTCATGGGTTTCGCATGGATTTGAAGCTAAGCCTTCTACTTCGCATTGATTTGAAGCTAAATCATGTGTTTGGCGTGGATTTGAAGCTAACTCGTTTATTTAGCCTGCATTTGAAACTATATTATGCATATCACAAGTATTTAAGACTAAATCATTTGATTCTCATGGATTTGAAGCTAAGCTTTCTACTTCGCATTCATTTGAAGCTAAATCATGTGTTTCGCTTGGATTTGATGCTATCTCGTGTGTTTCTTATGCAGTTGAATTTAAATCATGTATATCGCAAGTATTTGAAGCTAAACCATTTGTTTCGCATTGATTTGAAGCTAAGCCTTCAACTTCGCATTGATTTGAAGCTAAATCAATTGTTTCCCTTGGATTTGAAGCTAACGCGATTGTTTCGCATGCAGTTGAAGCTAAATCATGTTCATCACAACTATCTGAAGCTAAACCATTTGTTTCGCAAGAATATGAAGCTAAACCATGTTTTTCTCATGGATTTGAAGCTAAATCATGTTTTTCGCGTGGATTTGAAGCCAACTCGTTTGCTTTGCCTGCACTTGAAGCTATATGATTTATATCGCAAGAATGTGAAGCTAAATCATTTGCTACGCATTGATTTGAAGCGAAGCCTTCTACTTCGCATTGATTTGAATCTAAATCATGTGTTTCGCTTGCATTTTAAGCTAACTCGTTCGTTCTTCCTTCATTTGAAGCTATATCATTTAATCGCTAGTATGTGAAGCTAAATCATTTGTGTCGCATGCATTTGAAACTACGCCTCCTACTTCGCATTGATTTGAATCTAAATCATGTGTTTCGCATACATTTGAAGCTAACTCGTTTGTTTCGCATGCAGGAGAGGGTAAATCATGTATACCACAAGTATTTGAAGCTAAACCATTTGTTCCGCATTGATTTGAAGCTAAGCCTTCAACTTCGCATTGATTTGAAGCTAAATTATTTGGTTCCCTTGGATTTGAAGCTAACGCGATTGTTTCGCATGCAGTTGAAGCTAAATCACGTTTATCATAAATATCTGAAGCTAAACCATCTGTTTCTCAAGATTATGAAGCTAAACCATGTGTTTCTCATGGACTTGAAGCTAAATCATGTGTTTCGCATGGATTTGAAGCAAACTCGTTTGTTTCGCCTGCATTTGAAGCTATAACATTTAATCGCAAGCATGTAAAGCTAAATCATTTGTTTCGCATGAATTTGAAGCTAAGCCTTCTACTTCGCATTGATTTGAAGCTAAATCATGTGTTTCGCATGGATTTGAAGCAAACTCGTTTGTTTCGCCTGCATTTGAAGCTATAACATTTAATCGCAAGCATGTAAAGCTAAATCATTTGTTTCGCATGAATTTGAATCTAAGCCTTCTACTTCGCATTGATTTGAAGCTAAATCATGTGTTTGGCTTGGATTTGAAGCTAACTTGTTTGTTTCGCATGCAGTTGGATCCAAATCATGTATATCACAAGTATTTGAAGCTAAACCATTTGATCCGCACGGATTTGAAGCTAAGGCTTCTACTTTGCATTGAATTGAAGCTAACTCGTGTGTATCGCTTGGATTTGAAGCTAATTCGTTTGTTTCGCCTGCATTTGAAGCTGTATCATTTATATCGCAAGTATATGAAGCTAAATCATTTGTTTCGCATGGATTTGAAGCTATGCCTTCTACTTCACATTGATTTGAAACTAAATCATAAATTCGCTTGGATTTGAAGCTATACCTTCTATATCGCATTCATTTGCAATTAGTCATGTTTTTTGCATGGATTTGTAGCTAACTCGTTTGTTTCGCCTGCAGATGAAGCTATATCACTTATATCGCAAGTATCTGAAGCTAAATCAATTGTGTCGCATGGATTTGATGCTAAACCTTCTACATAGCATTGATTTGAAGCTTAATCATGTGTTTTGCATGGATTTTAAGCTAACTCGTTTATTTAGCCTGCATTTGAAGCTATATCACTTATATCGCAAGTATCTGATGCTAAATCATTTGTTTCGCATGGATCTGAAGCTAAACCTTCTACATCGCATTGATTTGCAGATAAATCATGTGTTTCGCATCGATTTGAAGATATAGCTTCCATATCGCATTGATTTGAAGCTTAATCATGTGTTTCGCATGTTTTTGAAGCTAAGCCTTCTACATCGCACTGATTTGAAGCTAAATCATTTGTGTCGCATGGTTTTGAAGATAACTCGTTTGTTTTTCATGCATTTGAAGCTATTTCATTTATATCGCAAGTATTTGAAGCTAAATCATTTGTTTCGCATGAATTTTAAACTAAGCCTTCTACATCGCATTGATTTGTAGATAAATCATGTGTTTCGCATGGATTTGAAGTTATACCTTCCATATCGTATTGATTTGAAGCTTAATCATGTGTTTCGCATGGATTTGAAGCTAAGCCTTCTACTTCGCATTGATTTGAAACTAAAGCATGTGTTTCGCTTGGATTTGAAGCTAACTCGTTTGTTTCGCCTGCATTTAAAGCTTTATCAATTATATCGCAAGTATTTGAAGCTAAATCATTTGTGTCGCATGGATTTGAGATACGCCTTCTACTTCGCATTGATTTGAACCTAAATCATGCGTTTCGCATGGATTTGAAGCTAACTCGTTTGTTTCGCATGCAGGTGAATGTAAATCATATATACCACGAGTGTTTGAAGCAAAACCATTTGGTTCGCTTTGATTTGATGCTAAGCCTTCAACTTCGCATTGATTTGTTGCTAAATCATTTGTTTCCCTTGGATTTGAAGCCAACTCGATTGTTTCGCATGCAGTTGGAGCTAAATCATGTTTATCACAAGTATCTGAAGCTAAACCACTTGTTTCGCAAGAATATTAATCTAAACCATGTGTTTCGCATTGATTTGAAGCTAAATCATGTCTTCCGCTTGGATTTGAAGCTAACTCGTTTGTTTCGCCTGCATTTGAAGCTTTATCAATTATATCGCAAGTATTTGAAGCTAAATCATTTGTGTCGCATAGCTTTGAAGCTAACTCGTTTGTTTCGCCTGCATTTAAGCTATATCACTTCTATCGCAAGTATTTGAAGCTAAATCATTTGTGTCGCATGGATTTAAAGCTAAGCCTTCTACTTCGCATTGATGTGAAACTAAATCATGTGTTTCGCTTGGATTTGAAGCTAACTTGTTTGTTTCGCCTGCATTTGAAGCTATATCATATATATCACAAGTATGTGAAGCTAAACCATGTGTTTCGCACGGATTTGAAAATAACTCGTTTGTTTCGCCTGCATTTGAAGCTAAATCATGATTATCACAAGTATCTGAACCTAAACCATTTATTTCGCAAGAATATGAAGCTAAACCATGTGTTTCGCATGCATTTGGAGCTAAATCATGTGTTTCGCACAGGTTTGAAGCTAATTCGTTTGTTTCGCATGCGGTTGAAGCTATATCAAGTTTATCACAAGTATATGAAGCTAAACCATTTGTTTTTCAAGTATGAAACTAAACCATGTGTTTCGCTTGGATTTGAAGCTAAATCATGTGTTTCGCATAGACTTGAAGCTCCCTCGTTTGTTTCGCCTGCATTTGAAGCTATATCAATTATATCGCAAGTATTTGAAGCTAAATCATTTGCGTCGCATGGCTTTGAAGATAAGCCTTCTACTTTGGATTCATTTGAAGGTAAATCATGTGTTTCGCTTGGATTTGAAGCTAACTCGTTTGTTTCGCCTGCATTTGAAGCTATATCATTTTTGTCGCAAGTATGTGAAGCTAAATCATTTGTTTCGCATGAATTTGAAGCTAAGCCTTCTACTTCGCATTGATTTGAAGCTAAATCATGTGTTTCGCATGGATTTGAAGCAAACTCGTCTGTTTCGCCTGCATTTGAAGCTATAACATTTAATCGCAAGCATGTAAAGCTAAATCATTTGTTTCGCATGAATTTGAATCTAAGCCTTCTACTTCGCATTGATTTGAAGCTAAATCATGTGTTTGGCTTGGATTTGAAGCTAACTTGTTTGTTTCGCCTGCAGATGAAGCTATATCACTTATATCGCAAGTATCTGAAGCTAAATCAATTGTGTCGCATGGATTTGATGCTAAACCTTCTACATAGCATTGACTTGAAGCTTAATCATGTGTTTTGCATGGATTTTAAGCTAACTCGTTTATTTAGCCTGCATTTGAAGCTATATCACTTATATCGCAAGTATCTGATGCTAAATCATTTGTTTCGCATGGATCTGAAGCTAAACCTTCTACATCGCATTGATTTGCAGATAAATCATGTGTTTCGCATCGATTTGAAGATATAGCTTCCATATCGCATTGATTTGAAGCTTAATCATGTGTTTCGCATGTTTTTGAAGCTAAGCCTTCTACATCGCACTGATTTGAAGCTAAATCATTTGTGTCGCATGGCTTTGAATCTAAGCATTCTACTTCGCATTGATTTGAAGCTAAATCATGTGTTTGGCTTGGATTTGAAGCTAACTCGTTTGTTTCGCATGCAGTTGAATCTAAATCATGTATATTACAAGTATGTGAAGCTAAACCATTTGATTCGCACGGATTTGATGCTAAACCACGTGTTTCCAATGAATTTGAACCTTAATCGTGTGTTTCGCATGTATTTGAAGCTTAATCATGTCTTCTGAATGGATTTGAAGCTAACTCGTTTGTTTCGCATGCAGTTGAAGGTAAATCATGTATTTCACAAGTATTTGAAGTTAAACAATTTGATTCGCATGGATTTGTAGCTAAGCCTTCTACTTCGCACTGACTTGCAGCTAAACCATGTGTTTCGCATGAATTTGAAGCTAACTCGTTTGTTTCGCCAGCATTTGAAGCTATTTCATTTATATCGCAAGTATTTGAAGCTAAATGATTTGTTTCGCATGAATTTTAAGCTAAGCCTTCTACATCGCATTTATTTGTAGCTAATTCATTTGTTTCGCTTGGATTTGAAGCTAAACCATGTGTTTTACATGAATTTGAAACTAAATCATGAGTTTCCTTGAATTTCAATCTATCGCATTTGTTTCGCCTGCATTTGAAGCTATTTCATTTATATCTCAAGTATTTGAAGATATCTCATATATTTCGCATGAATTTGAAGCTAACTCGTTTGTTTTGCATGGATTTGAAGATATCTCGTTTTTTTCGACTTTATTTGAAAATGTACCATTTATTTCGTAAGCATTTGAAGCTAATTCATGTGTCACGCATGGATTTGAAGCTGAATCATGTGTTTCGCATGGATTTGAAGCTAACCCTTCTACTTATCATTGATTTGAAACTAAATCGTGTGTTTCGCTTGAATTTGAAACTAACTCGTTTGTTGCGCCTGCATTTGATGCTATATCAATAATATCGCAAGTATTTGAAGCTAAATCATTTGTGTCGAATAGCTTTGAAGCTAACTCGTTTGTTTCGCCTGCATTTGATGCTATATCAATTATATCGCAAGTATTTGAAGCAAAATCATTTGTGCCGCATAGCTTTGAAGCTAACTCTTTTGTTTCGCCTGCATTTGAAGCTATATCATGCATATCACAAGTATTTGAGACTAAATCATTTGATTCGCATGGATTTGAAGCTAAGCTTTCAACTTCGCATTGATTTGAAGCTAAATCATGTGTTTCGCTTGGATTTGCAGCTAAGCCTTCTACTTCGCATTCATTTAAAGCTAAGTCATGGGTTTCGCATGGATTTGAAGCTAAGCCTTCTACTTCGCATTGATTTGAAGCTAAATCATTTGTTTGGCGTGGATTTGAAGCTAACTCGTTTATTTAGCCTGCATTTGAAACTATATTATGCATATCACAAGTATTTAAGACTAAATCATTTGATTCTCATGGATTTGAAGCTAAGCTTTCTACTTCGCATTCATTTGAAGCTAAATCATGTGTTTCGCTTGGATTTGATGCTATCTCGTGTGTTTCTTATGCAGTTGAATTTAAATCATGTATATCGCAAGTATTTGAAGCTAAACCATTTGTTTCGCATTGATTTGAAGCTAAGCCTCCAACTTCGCATTGATTTGAAGCTAAATCAATTGTTTCCCTTGGATTTGAAGCTAACGCGATTGTTTCGCATGCAGTTGAAGCTAAATCATGTTCATCACAACTATCTGAAGCTAAACCATTTGTTTCGCAAGAATATGAAGCTAAACCATGTGTTTCTCATGGATTTGAAGCTAAATCATGTTTTTCGCGTGGATTTGAAGCCAACTCGTTTGCTTTGCCTGCACTTGAAGTTATATGATTTATATCGCAAGAATGTGAAGCTAAATCATTTGCTACGCATTGATTTGAAGCGAAGCCTTCTACTTCGCATTGATTTGAATCTAAATCATGTGTTTCGCTTGCATTTTAAGCTAACTCGTTCGTTTTTCCTTCATTTGAAGCTATATCATTTAATCGCTAGTATGTGAAGCTAAATCATTTGTGTCGCATGCATTTGAAGCTACGCCTCCTACTTCGCATTGATTTGAATCTAAATCATGTGTTTCGCATACATTTGAAGCTAACTCGTTTGTTTCGCATGCAGGAGAAGGTAAATCATGTATACCACAAGTATTTGAGGCTAAACCATTTGTTCCGCACTGATTTGAAGCTAAGCCTTCAACTTCGCATTGATTTGAAGCTAAATTATTTGGTTCCCTTGGATTTGAAGCTAACGCGATTGTTTCGCATGCAGTTGAAGCTAAATCACGTTTATCATAAATATCTGAAGCTAAACCATCTGTTTCTCAAGATTATGAAGCTAAACCATGTGTTTCTCATGGACTTGAAGCTAAATCATGTGTTTCGCATGGATTTGAAGCAAACTCGTTTGTTTCGCCTGCATTTGAAGCTATAACATTTAATCGCAAGCATGTAAAGCTAAATCATTTGTTTCGCATGAATTTGAAGCTAAGCCTTCTACTTCGCATTGATTTGAAGCTAAATCATGTGTTTCGCATGGATTTGAAGCAAACTCGTTTGTTTCGCCTGCATTTGAAGCTATAACATTTAATCGCAAGCATGTAAAGCTAAATCATTTGTTTCGCATGAATTTGAATCTAAGCCTTCTACTTCGCATTGATTTGAAGCTAAATCATGTGTTTGGCTTGGATTTGAAGCTAACTTGTTTGTTTCTCATGCAGTTGGATCCAAATCATGTATATCACAAGTATTTGAAGCTAAACCATTTGATCCGCATGGATTTGAAGCTAAGGCTTCTACTTTGCATTGAATTGAAGCTAACTCGTGTGTATCGCTTGGGTTTGAAGCTAACTCGTTTGTTTCGCCTGCATTTGAAGCTATTTCATTTATATCGCAAGTATTTGAAGCTAAATGATTTGTTTCGCATGAATTTTAAGCTAAGCCTTCTACATCGCATTTATTTGTAGCTAATTCATTTGTTTCGCTTGGATTTGAAGCTAAACCATGTGTTTTACATGAATTTGAAACTAAATCATGAGTTTCCTTGAATTTCAATCTATCGCATTTGTTTCGCCTGCATTTGAAGCTATTTCATTTATATCTCAAGTATTTGAAGATATCTCATATATTTCGCATGAATTTGAAGCTAACTCGTTTGTTTTGCATGGATTTGAAGATATCTCGTTTTTTTCGACTTTATTTGAATATGTACCATTTATTTCGTAAGCATTTGAAGCTAATTCATGTGTCACGCATGGATTTGAAGCTGAATCATGTGTTTCGCATGGATTTGAAGCTAACCCTTCTACTTATCATTGATTTGAAACTAAATCGTGTGTTTCGCTTGAATTTGAAACTAACTCGTTTGTTGCGCCTGCATTTGATGCTATATCAATTATATCGCAAGTATTTGAAGCTAAATCATTTGTGTCGAATAGCTTTGAAGCTAACTCGTTTGTTTCGCCTGCATTTGATGCTATATCAATTATATCGCAAGTATTTGAAGCAAAATCATTTGTGCCGCATAGCTTTGAAGCTAACTCGTTTGTTTCGCCTGCATTTGAAGCTATATCATGCATATCACAAGTATTTGAGACTAAATCATTTGATTCGCGTGGATTTGAAGCTAAGCTTTCAACTTCGCATTGATTTGAAGCTAAATCATGTGTTTCGCTTGGATTTGCAGCTAAGCCTTCTACTTCGCATTCATTTAAAGCTAAGTCATGGGTTTCGCATGGATTTGAAGCTAAGCCTTCTACTTCGCATTGATTTGAAGCTAAATCATGTGTTTGGCGTGGATTTGAAGCTAACTCGTTTATTTAGCCTGCATTTGAAACTATATTATGCATATCACAAGTATTTAAGACTAAATCATTTGATTCTCATGGATTTGAAGCTAAGCTTTCTACTTCGCATTCATTTGAAGCTAAATCATGTGTTTCGCTTGGATTTGATGCTATCTCGTGTGTTTCTTATGCAGTTGAATTTAAATCATGTATATCGCAAGTATTTGAAGCTAAACCATTTGTTTCGCATTGATTTGAAGCTAAGCCTTCAACTTCGCATTGATTTGAAGCTAAATCAATTGTTTCCCTTGGATTTGAAGCTAACGCGATTGTTTCGCATGCAGTTGAAGCTAAATCATGTTCATCACAACTATCTGAAGCTAAACCATTTGTTTCGCAAGAATATGAAGCTAAACCATGTTTTTCTCATGGATTTGAAGCTAAATCATGTTTTTCGCGTGGATTTGAAGCCAACTCGTTTGCTTTGCCTGCACTTGAAGCTATATGATTTATATCGCAAGAATGTGAAGCTAAATCATTTGCTACGCATTGATTTGAAGCGAAGCCTTCTACTTCGCATTGATTTGAATCTAAATCATGTGTTTCGCTTGCATTTTAAGCTAACTCGTTCGTTCTTCCTTCATTTGAAGCTATATCATTTAATCGCTAGTATGTGAAGCTAAATCATTTGTGTCGCATGCATTTGAAACTACGCCTCCTACTTCGCATTGATTTGAATCTAAATCATGTGTTTCGCATACATTTGAAGCTAACTCGTTTGTTTCGCATGCAGGAGAGGGTAAATCATGTATACCACAAGTATTTGAAGCTAAACCATTTGTTCCGCATTGATTTGAAGCTAAGCCTTCAACTTCGCATTGATTTGAAGCTAAATTATTTGGTTCCCTTGGATTTGAAGCTAACGCGATTGTTTCGCATGCAGTTGAAGCTAAATCACGTTTATCATAAATATCTGAAGCTAAACCATCTGTTTCTCAAGATTATGAAGCTAAACCATGTGTTTCTCATGGACTTGAAGCTAAATCATGTGTTTCGCATGGATTTGAAGCAAACTCGTTTGTTTCGCCTGCATTTGAAGCTATAACATTTAATCGCAAGCATGTAAAGCTAAATCATTTGTTTCGCATGAATTTGAAGCTAAGCCTTCTACTTCGCATTGATTTGAAGCTAAATCATGTGTTTCGCATGGATTTGAAGCAAACTCGTTTGTTTCGCCTGCATTTGAAGCTATAACATTTAATCGCAAGCATGTAAAGCTAAATCATTTGTTTCGCATGAATTTGAATCTAAGCCTTCTACTTCGCATTGATTTGAAGCTAAATCATGTGTTTGGCTTGGATTTGAAGCTAACTTGTTTGTTTCGCATGCAGTTGGATCCAAATCATGTATATCACAAGTATTTGAAGCTAAACCATTTGATCCGCACGGATTTGAAGCTAAGGCTTCTACTTTGCATTGAATTGAAGCTAACTCGTGTGTATCGCTTGGATTTGAAGCTAATTCGTTTGTTTCGCCTGCATTTGAAGCTGTATCATTTATATCGCAAGTATATGAAGCTAAATCATTTGTTTCGCATGGATTTGAAGCTATGCCTTCTACTTCACATTGATTTGAAACTAAATCATAAATTCGCTTGGATTTGAAGCTATACCTTCTATATCGCATTCATTTGCAATTAGTCATGTTTTTTGCATGGATTTGTAGCTAACTCGTTTGTTTCGCCTGCAGATGAAGCTATATCACTTATATCGCAAGTATCTGAAGCTAAATCAATTGTGTCGCATGGATTTGATGCTAAACCTTCTACATAGCATTGATTTGAAGCTTAATCATGTGTTTTGCATGGATTTTAAGCTAACTCGTTTATTTAGCCTGCATTTGAAGCTATATCACTTATATCGCAAGTATCTGATGCTAAATCATTTGTTTCGCATGGATCTGAAGCTAAACCTTCTACATCGCATTGATTTGCAGATAAATCATGTGTTTCGCATCGATTTGAAGATATAGCTTCCATATCGCATTGATTTGAAGCTTAATCATGTGTTTCGCATGTTTTTGAAGCTAAGCCTTCTACATCGCACTGATTTGAAGCTAAATCATTTGTGTCGCATGGTTTTGAAGATAACTCGTTTGTTTTTCATGCATTTGAAGCTATTTCATTTATATCGCAAGTATTTGAAGCTAAATCATTTGTTTCGCATGAATTTTAAACTAAGCCTTCTACATCGCATTGATTTGTAGATAAATCATGTGTTTCGCATGGATTTGAAGTTATACCTTCCATATCGTATTGATTTGAAGCTTAATCATGTGTTTCGCATGGATTTGAAGCTAAGCCTTCTACTTCGCATTGATTTGAAACTAAAGCATGTGTTTCGCTTGGATTTGAAGCTAACTCGTTTGTTTCGCCTGCATTTAAAGCTTTATCAATTATATCGCAAGTATTTGAAGCTAAATCATTTGTGTCGCATGGATTTGAGATACGCCTTCTACTTCGCATTGATTTGAACCTAAATCATGCGTTTCGCATGGATTTGAAGCTAACTCGTTTGTTTCGCATGCAGGTGAATGTAAATCATATATACCACGAGTGTTTGAAGCAAAACCATTTGGTTCGCTTTGATTTGATGCTAAGCCTTCAACTTCGCATTGATTTGTTGCTAAATCATTTGTTTCCCTTGGATTTGAAGCCAACTCGATTGTTTCGCATGCAGTTGGAGCTAAATCATGTTTATCACAAGTATCTGAAGCTAAACCACTTGTTTCGCAAGAATATTAATCTAAACCATGTGTTTCGCATTGATTTGAAGCTAAATCATGTCTTCCGCTTGGATTTGAAGCTAACTCGTTTGTTTCGCCTGCATTTGAAGCTTTATCAATTATATCGCAAGTATTTGAAGCTAAATCATTTGTGTCGCATAGCTTTGAAGCTAACTCGTTTGTTTCGCCTGCATTTAAGCTATATCACTTCTATCGCAAGTATTTGAAGCTAAATCATTTGTGTCGCATGGATTTAAAGCTAAGCCTTCTACTTCGCATTGATGTGAAACTAAATCATGTGTTTCGCTTGGATTTGAAGCTAACTTGTTTGTTTCGCCTGCATTTGAAGCTATATCATATATATCACAAGTATGTGAAGCTAAACCATGTGTTTCGCACGGATTTGAAAATAACTCGTTTGTTTCGCCTGCATTTGAAGCTAAATCATGATTATCACAAGTATCTGAACCTAAACCATTTATTTCGCAAGAATATGAAGCTAAACCATGTGTTTCGCATGCATTTGGAGCTAAATCATGTGTTTCGCACAGGTTTGAAGCTAATTCGTTTGTTTCGCATGCGGTTGAAGCTATATCAAGTTTATCACAAGTATATGAAGCTAAACCATTTGTTTTTCAAGTATGAAACTAAACCATGTGTTTCGCTTGGATTTGAAGCTAAATCATGTGTTTCGCATAGACTTGAAGCTCCCTCGTTTGTTTCGCCTGCATTTGAAGCTATATCAATTATATCGCAAGTATTTGAAGCTAAATCATTTGCGTCGCATGGCTTTGAAGATAAGCCTTCTACTTTGGATTCATTTGAAGGTAAATCATGTGTTTCGCTTGGATTTGAAGCTAACTCGTTTGTTTCGCCTGCATTTGAAGCTATATCATTTTTGTCGCAAGTATGTGAAGCTAAATCATTTGTTTCGCATGAATTTGAAGCTAAGCCTTCTACTTCGCATTGATTTGAAGCTAAATCATGTGTTTCGCATGGATTTGAAGCAAACTCGTCTGTTTCGCCTGCATTTGAAGCTATAACATTTAATCGCAAGCATGTAAAGCTAAATCATTTGTTTCGCATGAATTTGAATCTAAGCCTTCTACTTCGCATTGATTTGAAGCTAAATCATGTGTTTGGCTTGGATTTGAAGCTAACTTGTTTGTTTCGCCTGCAGATGAAGCTATATCACTTATATCGCAAGTATCTGAAGCTAAATCAATTGTGTCGCATGGATTTGATGCTAAACCTTCTACATAGCATTGACTTGAAGCTTAATCATGTGTTTTGCATGGATTTTAAGCTAACTCGTTTATTTAGCCTGCATTTGAAGCTATATCACTTATATCGCAAGTATCTGATGCTAAATCATTTGTTTCGCATGGATCTGAAGCTAAACCTTCTACATCGCATTGATTTGCAGATAAATCATGTGTTTCGCATCGATTTGAAGATATAGCTTCCATATCGCATTGATTTGAAGCTTAATCATGTGTTTCGCATGTTTTTGAAGCTAAGCCTTCTACATCGCACTGATTTGAAGCTAAATCATTTGTGTCGCATGGCTTTGAATCTAAGCATTCTACTTCGCATTGATTTGAAGCTAAATCATGTGTTTGGCTTGGATTTGAAGCTAACTTGTTTGTTTCGCCTGCAGATGAAGCTATATCACTTATATCGCAAGTATCTGAAGCTAAATCAATTGTGTCGCATGGATTTGATGCTAAACCTTCTACATAGCATTGACTTGAAGCTTAATCATGTGTTTTGCATGGATTTTAAGCTAACTCGTTTATTTAGCCTGCATTTGAAGCTATATCACTTATATCGCAAGTATCTGATGCTAAATCATTTGTTTCGCATGGATCTGAAGCTAAACCTTCTACATCGCATTGATGTGCAGATAAATCATGTGTTTCGCATCGATTTGAAGATATAGCTTCCATATCGCATTGATTTGAAGCTTAATCATGTGTTTCGCATGTTTTTGAAGCTAAGCCTTCTACATCGCACTGATTTGAAGCTAAATCATTTGTGTCGCATGGCTTTGAATCTAAGCATTCTACTTCGCATTGATTTGAAGCTAAATAATGTGTTTCGCATGGATTTGAAGCTATGCCTTCTACCTTGCATTAATTTGAAGGTAAATCATGTGTTTCGCTTAAATTTGAAAGTAACTCGTATGTTTCACCAGCATTTGAAGCTATATCATTTATATCGCAAGTATGTGAAGCTAAATCATTTGTTTCGCATGGATTTGAAGCTTACTCGTTTGTTTCGCAAGCAGTTGTAGGTAAATCATGTATACCACAAGTATTTGATGCTAAACTATTTGTGTCGCATTGATTTGAAGCTACGCCTTCTACTTCGCATTGATTTGAAGCTAAATCATGTGTTTCGCATGGTTTTAAAACTAACTCGTTTCTTTCGCACGCGGTTGTAGCTAAATCATGTTTATCACAAGTATATGAAGCTAAACCATTTGTTTCGCAAGAATATGAAGCTAAACCATGTGTTTCACTTGGATTTGAAGCTAAATCATGTGTTTCGCATGGATTTGAAACTAACTCGTATGTTCCGCCTGCATTTGAAGCTATATCAATTATATCGCAAGCATTTGAAGGTAAATCATTTTTGTCGCGTGGATTTGAAGCTACGCCTTCTACATCGCATTGATTTGAAGCTAAATCATGTGTTTCGCATGGATTTGAAGCTGAGCCTTCTACTTCGCATTGATTTGAAGCTAAATCATGTCTTCCGCTTGGATTTGAAGCTAACTCGTTTGTTTCGCCTGCATTTGAAGCTAAAACATGTGTCACGCATGGATTTGAAGCTGAATCATGTGTTTCGCATGGATTTGAAGCTAAGCCTTCTACTTCGCATTAATTTGAAGGTAAATCGTGTGTTTCGCTTGGATTTGAAGCTAACTCGTTTGTTTCGCCTGCTTTTGAAGCTATATCAATTATATCGCAAGTATTTGAAGCTAAATCATTTGTGTCGCATGGATTTGAGATACGCCTTCTACTTCGCATTGATTTGAACCTAAATCATGCGTTTCGCATGGATTTGAAGCTAACTCGTTTGTTTCGCATGCAGGTGAATGTAAATCATATATACCACGAGTGTTTGAAGCAAAACCATTTGGTTCGCTTTGATTTGATGCTAAGCCTTCAACTTCGCATTGATTTGTTGCTAAATCATTTGTTTCCCTTGGATTTGAAGCCAACTCGATTGTTTCGCATCCAGTTGGAGCTAAATCATGTTTATCACAAGTATCTGAAGCTAAACCACTTGTTTCGCAAGAATATTAATCTAAACCATGTGTTTCGCATTGATTTGAAGCTAAATCATGACTTCCGCTTGGATTTGAAGCTAACTCGTTTGTTTCGCCTGCATTTGAAGCTATAACATTTAATCGCAAGCATGTAAAGCTAAATCATTTGTTTCGCATGAATTTGAATCTAAGCCTTCTACTTCGCATTGATTTGAAGCTAAATCATGTGTTTGGCTTGGATTTGAAGCTAACTTGTTTGTTTCGCATGCAGTTGGATCCAAATCATGTATATCACAAGTATTTGAAGCTAAACCATTTGATCCGCACGGATTTGAAGCTAAGGCTTCTACTTTGCATTGAATTGAAGCTAACTCGTGTGTATCGCTTGGATTTGAAGCTAATTCGTTTGTTTCGCCTGCATTTGAAGCTGTATCATTTATATCGCAAGTATATGAAGCTAAATCATTTGTTTCGCATGGATTTGAAGCTATGCCTTCTACTTCACATTGATTTGAAACTAAATCATAAATTCGCTTGGATTTGAAGCTATACCTTCTATATCGCATTCATTTGCAATTAGTCATGTTTTTTGCATGGATTTGTAGCTAACTCGTTTGTTTCGCCTGCAGATGAAGCTATATCACTTATATCGCAAGTATCTGAAGCTAAATCAATTGTGTCGCATGGATTTGATGCTAAACCTTCTACATAGCATTGATTTGAAGCTTAATCATGTGTTTTGCATGGATTTTAAGCTAACTCGTTTATTTAGCCTGCATTTGAAGCTATATCACTTATATCGCAAGTATCTGATGCTAAATCATTTGTTTCGCATGGATTTGAAGATATAGCTTCCATATCGCATTGATTTGAAGCTTAGTCATGTGTTTCGCATGTTTTTGAAGCTAAGCCTTCTACATCGCACTGATTTGAAGCTAAATCAATTATATCGCAAGTATTTGAAGCTAAATCATTTGCGTCGCATGGCTTTGAAGATAAGCCTTCTACTTTGGATTCATTTGAAGGTAAATCATGTGTTTCGCTTGGATTTGAAGCTAACTCGTTTGTTTCGCCTGCATTTGAAGCTATATCATTTTTGTCGCAAGTATGTGAAGCTAAATCATTTGTTTCGCATGAATTTGAAGCTAAGCCTTCTACTTCGCATTGATTTGAAGCTAAGTCATGTGTTTCGCATGGATTTGAAGCAAACTCGTTTGTTTCGCCTGCATTTGAAGCTATAACATTTAATCGCAAGCATGTAAAGCTAAATCATTTGTTTCGCATGAATTTGAATCTAAGCCTTCTACTTCGCATTGATTTGAAGCTAAATCATGTGTTTGGCTTGGATTTGAAGCTAACTTGTTTGTTTCGCCTGCAGATGAAGCTATATCACTTATATCGCAAGTATCTGAAGCTAAATCAATTGTGTCGCATGGATTTGATGCTAAACCTTCTACATAGCATTGACTTGAAGCTTAATCATGTGTTTTGCATGGATTTTAAGCTAACTCGTTTATTTAGCCTGCATTTGAAGCTATATCACTTATATCGCAAGTATCTGATGCTAAATCATTTGTTTCGCATGGATCTGAAGCTAAACCTTCTACATCGCATTGATTTGCAGATAAATCATGTGTTTCGCATCGATTTGAAGATATAGCTTCCATATCGCATTGATTTGAAGCTTAATCATGTGTTTCGCATGTTTTTGAAGCTAAGCCTTCTACATCGCACTGATTTGAAGCTAAATCATTTGTGTCGCATGGCTTTGAATCTAAGCATTCTACTTCGCATTGATTTGAAGCTAAATCATGTGTTTGGCTTGGATTTGATGCTAACTTGTTTGTTTCGCCTGCAGATGAAGCTATATCACTTATATCGCAAGTATCTGAAGCTAAATCAATTGTGTCGCATGGATTTGATGCTAAACCTTCTACATAGCATTGACTTGAAGCTTAATCATGTGTTTTGCATGGATTTTAAGCTAACTCGTTTATTTAGCCTGCATTTGAAGCTATATCACTTATATCGCAAGTATCTGATGCTAAATCATTTGTTTCGCATGGATCTGAAGCTAAACCTTCTACATCGCATTGATGTGCAGATAAATCATGTGTTTCGCATCGATTTGAAGATATAGCTTCCATATCGCATTGATTTGAATCTTAATCATGTGTTTCGCATGTTTTTGAAGCTAAGCCTTCTACATCGCACTGATTTGAAGCTAAATCATTTGTGTCGCATGGCTTTGAATCTAAGCATTCTACTTCGCATTGATTTGAAGCTAAATAATGTGTTTCGCATGGATTTGAAGCTATGCCTTCTACCTTGCATTAATTTGAAGGTAAATCATGTGTTTCGCTTAAATTTGAAAGTAAGTCGTATGTTTCACCAGCATTTGAAGCTATGTCATTTATATCGCAAGTATGTGAAGCTAAATCATTTGTTTCGCATGGATTTGAAGCTTACTCGTTTGTTTCGCAAGCAGTTGTAGGTAAATCATGTATACCACAAGTATTTGATGCTAAACTATTTGTGTCGCATTGATTTGAAGCTACGCCTTCTACTTCGCATTGATTTGAAGCTAAATCATGTGTTTCGCATGGTTTTAAAACTAACTCGTTTCTTTCGCACGCGGTTGTAGCTAAATCATGTTTATCACAAGTATATGAAGCTAAACCATTTGTTTCGCAAGAATATGAAGCTAAACCATGTGTTTCACTTGGATTTGAAGCTAAATCATGTGTTTCGCATGGATTTGAAACTAACTCGTATGTTCCGCCTGCATTTGAAGCTATATCAATTATATCGCAAGCATTTGAAGGTAAATCATTTTTGTCGCGTGGATTTGAAGCTACGCCTTCTACATCGCATTGATTTGAAGCTAAATCATGTGTTTCGCATGGATTTGAAGCTGAGCCTTCTACTTCGCATTGATTTGAAGCTAAATCATGTCTTCCGCTTGGATTTGAAGCTAACTCGTTTGTTTCGCCTGCATTTGAAGCTAAAACATGTGTCACGCATGGATTTGAAGCTGAATCATGTGTTTCGCATGGATTTGAAGCTAAGCCTTCTACTTCGCATTAATTTGAAGGTAAATCGTGTGTTTCGCTTGGATTTGAAGCTAACTCGTTTGTTTCGCCTGCTTTTGAAGCTATATCAATTATATCGCAAGTATTTGAAGCTAAATCATTTGTGTCGCATGGATTTGAGATACGCCTTCTACTTCGCATTGATTTGAACCTAAATCATGCGTTTCGCATGGATTTGAAGCTAACTCGTTTGTTTCGCATGCAGGTGAATGTAAATCATATATACCACGAGTGTTTGAAGCAAAACCATTTGGTTCGCTTTGATTTGATGCTAAGCCCTCAACTTCGCATTGATTTGTTGCTAAATCATTTGTTTCCCTTGGATTTGAAGCCAACTCGATTGTTTCGCATGCAGTTGGAGCTAAATCATGTTTATCACAAGTATCTGAAGCTAAACCACTTGTTTCGCAAGAATATTAATCTAAACCATGTGTTTCGCATTGATTTGAAGCTAAATCAAGACTTCCGCTTGGATTTGAAGCTAACTCGTTTGTTTCGCCTGCATTTGAAGCTTTATCAATTATATCGCAAGTATTTGAAGCTAAATCATTTGTGTCGCATAGCTTTGAAGCTAACTCGTTTGTTTCGCCTGCATTGAAGCTATATCACTTCTATCGCAAGTATTTGAAGCTAAATCATTTGTGTCGCATGGATTTAAAGCTAAGCCTTCTACTTCGCATTGATGTGAAACTAAATCATGTGTTTCGCTTGGATTTGAAGCTAACTCGTTTGTTTCGCCTGCATTTGAAGCTATATCATATATATCACAAGTATGTGAAGCTAAATCATGTGTTTCGCACGGATTTGAAAATAACTCGTTTGTTTCGCCTGCATTTGAAGCTAAATCATGATTATCACAAGTATCTGAATCTAAACCATTTATTTCGCAAGAATATGAAGCTAAACCATGTGTTTCGCATGCATTTGGAGCTAAATCATGTGTTTCGCACAGTTTTGAAGCTAATTCGTTTGTTTCGCATGCGGTTGAAGCTATATCAAGTTTATCACAAGTATATGAAGCTAAACCATTTGTTTCGCAAGTATGAAACTAAACCATGTGTTTCGCTTGGATTTGAAGCTAAATCATGTGTTTCGCATAGACTTGAAGCTCCCTCGTTTGTTTCGCCTGCATTTGAAGCTATATCAATTATATCGCAAGTATTTGAAGCTAAATCATTTGCGTCGCATGGCTTTGAAGATAAGCCTTCTACTTTGGATTCATTTGAAGGTAAATCATGTGTTTCGCTTGGATTTGAAGCTAACTCGTTTGTTTCGCCTGCATTTGAAGCTATATCATTTTTGTCGCAAGTATGTGAAGCTAAATCATTTGTTTCGCATGGATTTGAAGTTAAGCCATCTACTTCGCATTGTTTTGAAACTAAATCATGTGTTTCGCTTGGATTTGAAGCTAACTCGTTTGTTTCGCCTGCATTTGAAGCTATATCAATTATATCGCAAGTATTTGAATCTAAATCATTTGTGTTGCATGGGTTTAAAGCTAACTCGTTTGTTTCGCCTGCATTTGAAGCTATATCATTTATATCGCAAGTATATGAAGCTAAACCATTTGTTTCGCAAGAATATGAAGCTATGCCTGCTACTTCGCATTGATTTGAAACTAAATCATGTGTATCGCATGGATTTGAAGCTAAATCAAGGGGTTTCGCATGGATTTGAAACTAACTCGTTTGTTGCGCCTGCATTTGAAGCTAAATCATGTTTATCACAATTATCAGAATCTAAACCATTTTTTTCGCAAGAATGTGAAGCTAAACCATGTGTTTCGCATGAATTTGAAGCTAAATCATGTGTTTCGCACAGATTTGATGCTAACTCGTTTGTTTCGCCCTTATTTGAAGCTATATCATTTATATCGCAAGTCTGTGAATCTAAATCATTTGTTTCGCATGGAGTTGAAGCTAAGGCTTCTACTTCGCATCGATTTGACACTAAATCATGTGTTTCGCTTGGATTTGAAGCTAACTCGTTTGTTTCGCCTGCATTTGAAGCTATATCAAGTTTATCACAAGTATATGAAGCTAAACCATTTGTTTCGCAAGTATGAAACTAAACCATGTGTTTCGCTTGGATTTGAAGCTAAATCATGTGTTTCGCATAGACTTGAAGCTCCCTCGTTTGTTTCGCCTGCATTTGAAGCTATATCATTTATATCGCAAGTATTTGAATCTAAATCATTTGTGTCGCATGCCTTTAAGCTAACTCGTTTGTTTCGCCTGCATTGAAACTATATCACTTCTATCGCAAGTATTTGATGCTAAATCATTTGTGTCGCATGGATTTGATGCTAAGCATCTGCATCGCAATGATTTGAACCCAAATCATGTGTTTCGCATGCATTTGAAGCTTAATCATGTGTTCTGCATCGATTTGAAGCTAACTCGTTTGTTTCGCCTGCATTTGTAGCTATTTCATATATGAGGCAACTATTGGAAGCTAAATCATTCGTTTCGCATGGATTTGAAGCCAAGCCTTCTACTTCGCATTGATTTGAAGCTAAATTATGTGCTTGGATTGGATTTGAAGCTAACTCGTTTGTTTCGCATGCAGTTGAATCCAAATCATGTATATCACAAGTATTTGAAGCTAAACAATTTGATTCGCATGGATTTGAAGCTAAGCCTTCTACTTCGCATTGATTTGAAGCAAAATCATGTGTTTCGCATGGATTTGATGCTAACTCGTTTGTATCGCATGGATTTGAAGTTAAGCCTTCTACTTCGTATTGATTTGAAGCTAAATCATGTGTTTCGCATGGATTTGATGCTAACTCGTTTGTATCGCGTGGATTTGAAGTTAAGCCTTCTACTTCGTATTGATTTGAAATTAAATCATGTGTTTCGCTTGGATTTGAAGCTAGGTCGTTTGTTTCGCCTGCAGTTGACACTATATCAATTATATGGCTAGTATTTGAATATAAATCATTTGTTCCGCATGTATTTGAAGATAAGCCTTCTACTTCGCATTGATTTGAAGCTAAATCATTTGTTTCCCTTGGATTTGAACCTAACGCGATTGTTTCGCCTGCGTTTGAAGCTATATGATGTATATCACAAGTATTTGAAGCAAAATCATTTGATTCGCATGGATTTGAAGCTAATTCTTCTACTTCGCATTGATTTGAAGCAGAATTATGTGTTTCGCATGGATTTGAAGCTAAGCCTTCTACTTCGCATTGATTTGAAGCTAAATCATGTGTTTCGCATGGATTTGAAGCTAACTGGTTTGATTCGTCTCCATTTGAAGCTATATCACTTACATCCCAAGTGTTTGAAGCTAAATCTCTTTTGTTTCGCACGGATTTGAAGCTAAACATTCTACATCGCATTGATTTGAATCTAAATCATGTGTTTCGGTTGGATTTGAAGCTAAACCTTCAACATCTCTTTGATATGAAGCTAAATCATGTATTTCGCTTGGATTTGAAGCTAACTGGTTTGTTTCGTCTGCATTTGAAGCTATATCACTTATTCCAATAGTATCAGAATCTAAATCATTTGTGTCGCAAGGATTTGAAGCTAAACCTTCTACGTGGCATTGTCTTGAAGCATAATCATGTGTTTTGCATGGATTTGAATCTAACTCGATTGTTTCGCCTGCATTTGATGCTACATCACTTATATCGCAAGTATCTCAAGCTAAATCATTTTTTCCGCATGGATTAGAAGCTAAGACATCTAGTTCGCATTGATTTGAAGCTGGATCATGAATTTCGCATGGATTAGAAGCTAACTCGTTTGTATCGCCTGCATTTGGAGCTATATTTGAAGCAAGTATTTGAAGCTAAAACATTTGTATTGCATGGATTTGAAGCTAAACATTCTACATAGCTTTGATTAACAGCTAAATCATGTGTTTCGCATGGATTTGAGGCTAAGCCTTCTACTTCACATTGATTTGAAACTAAATCGTGTGGTTCGCATGGATTTGAAGCTAAATCATGTGTTTCGCACAGATTTGAAGCTAAGCCTTCTGCTTCGCATTGATTTGAATCTAAATCATGTGTTTCGCTTGGATTTGAAAGTAACTCGTTTGTTTCGCATGTATTTGAAGCTACATCATTTATATCGCATATATATGAAGCTAAACCATTTGTTTCGCAAGAATATGAAGCTAAACCATGTGTTTCGCTTGGATTTGAAGCTAACTCGTTTGTTTCGCCTGCATTTGAAGCTATATCAATTATATCGCAAGTATTTGAAGCTAAATCATTTGTGTCGCATGGCTTTGAAGATAAGCCTTCTACTTTGCATTAATTCGAAGGTAAATCATGTGTTTCGCTTGGATTTGAAGGTAACTCGATTGTTTCGCCTGCATTTGAAGCTAAATCATGTTTATCACAATTATCTGAATCTAAACCATTTGTTTTGCAAGAATATGAAGCTAAACCATGTGTTTCGCATGAATTTGAAGCTAAATCATGTATTTCGCACAGATTTGAAGCTAACTCGTTTGTTTTGCCTGCATTTGAAGCTATATCAATTATATGACAAGTATTTGAAGCTAAATCATTTGTGTCGCATGGCTTTGAGGATAAGCCTTCCACTTTGCATTAATTTGAAGGTAAATCATGTGTTTCGCTTGGATTTGTAGCTAAACCTTCTACTTCGCATTGATTTGTAACTAAATCATGTGTTTCGCTTGGATTTGAAGCTAACTCGTTTGTTTCGCCTGCATTTGAAGCTGTATCATTTATATCGCAAGTATGTGAAACTAAATCATGGATTTGAAGCTAAGCCTTCTGCTTCGCATTGATTTGAATCTAAATCATGTGTTTCGCATGGATTTGAAGCTAAGCCTTCTACTTAGCATTGATTTGAAACTAAATCATCTATTTTGCTTGGATTTGAATCTAACTGGTTTGTTTCGCCTGCCTTTGAAGCTTTATCAATTATATCGCAATTATCTGAAGCTAAATCATTTGTTTCTCATGTTTGTGAAGCTAAGCCTTCTACTTCGCATTGATTTGAAACTAAACCATGTGTTTCGCTGGGATTTGAAGCTAACTCGTCTGTTTCGCCTGCATTTGAAGCTATATCATTTATATCGCAAGTATATGAAGCTAAACCATTTGTTTCGCAAGAATATGAAGCTAAACCATGTGTTTCGCATGGATTTGAAGCTAACTCGTTTGTTTCGCCTGCATTTGAAGCTAAATCAATTATATCGCAAGTATTTGAAGCTGAATCATTTGTGTCGCATGGCTTTGAGGATAAGCCTTCTACTTCGCATTAATTTGAAGGTAAATCATGTGTTTCGCTAACTTTCGGATTTGAAGCTAACTCGTTTGTTTCGCCTGCATTTGAGGCTATATCATTTAAATCGCACGTATGTGAAGCTAAATCATTTGTTTCGCATGGATATGAAACTATGTCTACTACTTCGCATTGATGTGAAACAAAATCATGTGTTTCGCATGTATTTGAAGCTAAATCATGTGTTTCGCACAGATTTGAAGCTAACTCGTTTGTTTCGCCTGCATTTGAATCTATATCATTTATATCGCAAGTCTGTGAAGCTAAATCATTTGTTTCGCATGGAGTTGAAGCTTAGGCTTCTACTTCGCATTGATTTGACACTAAATCATGTGTTTCGCTTGGATTTGAAGCTAACTCGTTTGTTTCGCCTGCATTTGAGGCTATATCATTTATATCGCAAGTATGTGAAGCTAAATCATTTGTTTCGCATGGATATGAAGCTATGTCTACTACTTCGCAATGATTTGAAACTACGTCATGTGTTTCGCATGGATGTGAAGCTAACTCTGTTTCGCCTGCATTTGAAGCTAAATTATGTTTATCACAAGTATCTGAATCTAAACAATTTGTTTCGCAAGAATATGAAGCTAAACCATGTGTTTCGCATGAATTTGAAGCTAAATCATGTATTTCGCCTAGATTTGAAGCTAACTCGTTTGTTTTGCCTGCATTTGAAGCTATATCAATTATATGGCAAGTATTTGAAGCTAAATCATTTGTGTCGCATGGCTTTGAGGATAAGCCTTCCACTTTGCTTTAATTTGAAGGTAAATCATGTGTTTCGCTTGGATTTGTAGCTAAACCTTCTACTTCGCATTGATTTGTAACTAAATCATGTGTTTCGCTTGGATTTGAAGCTAACTCGTTTGTTTCGCCTGCATTTGAAGCTATATCATTTATATCGAAAGTATGTGAAACTAAATCATTTGTTTCGCATGGATTTGAAGCTAAGCCTTCTGCTTCGCATTGATTTGAAGGTAAATCATGTGTCTCGCTTGGATTTGAAGCTAACTCGTTTGTTTCGCCTGCATTTGAAGCTATATCATTTATATCGCAAGTATGTGAAACTAAATCATTTGCTTCGCATGGATATGATGCTATGTCTACTACTTCGCATTGATTTGTAACTAAAACATGTGTTTCGCATGGATTTGAAGGTAAATCTTGTGTTTCACGTGGATTTGAAACTAACTCGTTTGTTTCGCCTGCATTTGAAGCTAAATCATGTTTATCACAAGTATCTGAACCTAAACCATTTGTTTCGCAAGAATATGAAGCTAAACCATGTGTTTCGCATTGATTTGAAACTAAACCTTGTGTTTCGCATGGATTTGAAGCTAAATCAAGGGGTTTCGCATGGATTTGAAACTAACTCGTTTGTTTCGCCTGCATTTGAAGCTATATCAATTATATCGCAAGTATTTGAAGCTAAATCATTTGTGTTGCATGGCTTTGAAGATAAGCCTTCCACTTTGCATTAATTTGAAGGTAAATCATGTGTTTCGCTTGGATTTGAAGCTAAGCCTTCTACTTCGCATTGATTTGGAACTAAATCATGTGTTTCGCTTGGATTTGTAGCTAAGTTGTTTGTTTCGCATGCATTTGAAGCTAAATCAATCATATAGCAAGTATTTGAAGCAGAATCATTTGTGTCGCATGGCTTTGAGGATAAGCCTTCTACTTCGCATTAATTTGAAGGTAAGTCATGTGTTTCGCTCGGATTTGAAGCTATGGCTACTACTTCGCATTGATTTGTAACTAAATCATGTGTTTCGCATGGATTTGAAGGTAAATCATGTGTTTCGCATGGATTTGAAACTATCTTGTTTGTTTCGCATGCATTTGAAGCTAAATCAATCATATAGCAAGTATTTGAAGCAGAATCATTTGTGTCGCATGGCTTTGAGGATAAGCCTTCTACTTCGCATTAATTTGAAGGTAAGTCATGTGTTTCGCTTGGATTTGAAGCTATGGCTACTACTTCGCATTGATTTGTAACTAAATCATGTGTTTCGCATGGATTTGAAGGTAAATCATGTGTTTCGCATGGATTTGAAACTATCTTGTTTGTTTCGCCTGCATTTGAAGCTAAATCATGTTTATCACACGTATCTGAATCTAAACCATTTGTTTCGCAAGAATATGAAGCTAAACCATGTGTTTCGCTTGGATTTGAAGGTAACTCGTTTGTTTCGCCTGCATTTGAAGCTATATCATTTATATCGCAAGTATGTGAAGCTAAATCATTTGTTTCGCATGGATTTGAAGCTAAGCCTTCTGCATCGCATGATTTGAAGCTAAATCATGTATTTCGCACAGATTTGAAGCTAACTCGTTTGTTCCGCCCTTATTTGAAGCTATATCATTTATATCGCAAGTCAGTGAAGCTAAATCATTTGTTTCGCATGGAGTTGAAGCTAAGGCTTCTACTTCGCATTGATTTGACACTAAATCATGTGTTTCGCTTGGATTTGAAGCTAACTCGTTTGTTTCGCCTGCATTTGAAGCTTTATCAATTATATCGCAAGTATTTGAAGCTAAACGATTTGTGTCGCATGGCTTTGAAGATAAGCCTTCCTCTTTGCATTAATTCGAAGGTAAATCATGTGTTTCGCTTGGATTTGAAGGTAACTCGATTGTTTCGCCTGCATTTGAAGCTAAATCATGTTTATCACAATTATCTGAATCTAAACCATTTGTTTCGCAAGAATATGAAGCTAAACCATGTGTTTCGCATGAATTTGAAGCTAAATCATGTATTTCGCACAGATTTGAAGCTAACTCGTTTGTTTTGCCTGCATTTGAAGCTATATCAATTATATGACAAGTATTTGAAGCTAAATCATTTGTGTCGCATGGCTTTGAGGATAAGCCTTCCACTTTGCATTAATTTGAAGGTAAATCATGTGTTTCGCTTGGATTTGTAGCTAAACCTTCTACTTCGCATTGATTTGTAACTAAATCATGTGTTTCGCTTGGATTTGAAGCTAACTCGTTTGTTTCGCCTGCATTTGAAGCTGTATCATTTATATCGCAAGTATGTGAAACTAAATCATGGATTTGAAGCTAAGCCTTCTGCTTCGCATTGATTTGAATCTAAATCATGTGTTTCGCATGGATTTGAAGCTAAGCCTTCTACTTAGCATTGATTTGAAACTAAATCATCTATTTTGCTTGGATTTGAATCTAACTGGTTTGTTTCGCCTGCCTTTGAAGCTTTATCAATTATATCGCAATTATCTGAAGCTAAATCATTTGTTTCTCATGTTTGTGAAGCTAAGCCTTCTACTTCGCATTGATTTGAAACTAAACCATGTGTTTCGCTGGGATTTGAAGCTAACTCGTCTGTTTCGCCTGCATTTGAAGCTATATCATTTATATCGCAAGTATATGAAGCTAAACCATTTGTTTCGCAAGAATATGAAGCTAAACCATGTGTTTCGCATGGATTTGAAGCTAACTCGTTTGTTTCGCCTGCATTTGAAGCTAAATCAATTATATCGCAAGTATTTGAAGCTGAATCATTTGTGTCGCATGGCTTTGAGGATAAGCCTTCTACTTCGCATTAATTTGAAGGTAAATCATGTGTTTCGCTTGGATTTGAAGCTAACTCGTTTGTTTCGCCTGCATTTGAGGCTATATCATTTAAATCGCACGTATGTGAAGCTAAATCATTTGTTTCGCATGGATATGAAACTATGTCTACTACTTCGCATTGATGTGAAACAAAATCATGTGTTTCGCATGTATTTGAAGCTAAATCATGTGTTTCGCACAGATTTGAAGCTAACTCGTTTGTTTCGCCTGCATTTGAATCTATATCATTTATATCGCAAGTCTGTGAAGCTAAATCATTTGTTTCGCATGGAGTTGAAGCTTAGGCTTCTACTTCGCATTGATTTGACACTAAATCATGTGTTTCGCTTGGATTTGAAGCTAACTCGTTTGTTTCGCCTGCATTTGAGGCTATATCATTTATATCGCAAGTATGTGAAGCTAAATCATTTGTTTCGCATGGATATGAAGCTATGTCTACTACTTCGCAATGATTTGAAACTACGTCATGTGTTTCGCATGGATGTGAAGCTAACTCTGTTTCGCCTGCATTTGAAGCTAAATTATGTTTATCACAAGTATCTGAATCTAAACAATTTGTTTCGCAAGAATATGAAGCTAAACCATGTGTTTCGCATGAATTTGAAGCTAAATCATGTATTTCGCCTAGATTTGAAGCTAACTCGTTTGTTTTGCCTGCATTTGAAGCTATATCAATTATATGGCAAGTATTTGAAGCTAAATCATTTGTGTCGCATGGCTTTGAGGATAAGCCTTCCACTTTGCTTTAATTTGAAGGTAAATCATGTGTTTCGCTTGGATTTGAAGCTAACTCGTTTGTTTCGCCTGCATTTGAAGCTATATCATTTATATCGAAAGTATGTGAAACTAAATCATTTGTTTCGCATGGATTTGAAGCTAAGCCTTCTGCTTCGCATTGATTTGAAGGTAAATCATGTGTCTCGCTTGGATTTGAAGCTAACTCGTTTGTTTCGCCTGCATTTGAAGCTATATCATTTATATCGCAAGTATGTGAAACTAAATCATTTGCTTCGCATGGATATGATGCTATGTCTACTACTTCGCATTGATTTGTAACTAGAACATGTGTTTCGCATGGATTTGAAGGTAAATCTTGTGTTTCACGTGGATTTGAAACTAACTCGTTTGTTTCGCCTGCATTTGAAGCTAAATCATGTTTATCACAAGTATCTGAACCTAAACCATTTGTTTCGCAAGAATATGAAGCTAAACCATGTGTTTCGCATTGATTTGAAACTAAACCTTGTGTTTCGCATGGATTTGAAGCTAAATCAAGGGGTTTCGCATGGATTTGAAACTAACTCGTTTGTTTCGCCTGCATTTGAAGCTAAATCATGTTTATCACAAGTATCTGAATCTAAACCATTTGTTTCGCAAGAATATGAAGCTAAACCATGTGTTTCGCATGAATTTGAAGCTAAATCATGTGTTTCGCACAGATTTGAAGCTAACTCGTTTGTTTCGCCTGCATTTGAAGCTATATCAATTATATCGCAAGTATTTGAAGCTAAATCATTTGTGTTGCATGGCTTTGAAGATAAGCCTTCCACTTTGCATTAATTTGAAGGTAAATCATGTGTTTCGCTTGGATTTGAAGCTAAGCCTTCTACTTCGCATTGATTTGGAACTAAATCATGTGTTTCGCTTGGATTTGTAGCTAAGTTGTTTGTTTCGCATGCATTTGAAGCTAAATCAATCATATAGCAAGTATTTGAAGCAGAATCATTTGTGTCGCATGGCTTTGAGGATAAGCCTTCTACTTCGCATTAATTTGAAGGTAAGTCATGTGTTTCGCTTGGATTTGAAGCTATGGCTACTACTTCCCATTGATTTGTAACTAAATCATGTGTTTCGCATGGATTTGAAGGTAAATCATGTGTTTCGCATGGATTTGAAACTATCTTGTTTGTTTCGCCTGCATTTGAAGCTAAATCATGTTTATCACACGTATCTGAATCTAAACCATTTGTTTCGCAAGAATATGAAGCTAAACCATGTGTTTCGCTTGGATTTGAAGGTAACTCGTTTGTTTCGCCTGCATTTGAAGCTATATCATTTATATCGCAAGTATGTGAAGCTAAATCATTTGTTTCGCATGGATTTGAAGCTAAGCCTTCTGCATCGCATGATTTGAAGCTAAATCATGTATTTCGCACAGATTTGAAGCTAACTCGTTTGTTCCGCCCTTATTTGAAGCTATATCATTTATATCGCAAGTCAGTGAAGCTAAATCATTTGTTTCGCATGGAGTTGAAGCTAAGGCTTCTACTTCGCATTGATTTGACACTAAATCATGTGTTTCGCTTGGATTTGAAGCTAACTCGTTTGTTTCGCCTGCATTTGAAGCTTTATCAATTATATCGCAAGTATTTGAAGCTAATCGATTTGTGTCGCATGGCTTTGAAGATAAGCCTTCCTCTTTGCATTAATTTGAAGGTAAATCATGTGTTTCGCTTGGATTTGAAGGTAACTCGTTTGTTTCGCCTGCATTTGAAGCTATATCATTTATATCGCTAGTATGTGAAGCTAAATCATTTGTTAGCATGGATATGAAGCTATGTCTACTACTTCGCATTGATTTGAAACTAAATCATGTGTTTCGCATGGATTTGAAACTAAATCATGTGTTTCGCATGGATGTGAAACTAACTCGATGTTTCGCCTGCATTTGAAGCTAAATCATGTTTATCACAAGTACCTGAATCTAAACCATTTGTTTCGCAAGAATATGAAGCTATACCGTGTGTTTCGCATGAATTTGAAGCTAAGTCATGTGTTTCGCACAGATTTGAAGCTAACTCGTTTGTTTCGCCTGCATTTGAAGCTATATCAATTATATCGCAAGTATTTGAAGCTAAATCATTTGTGTCGCATGGCTTTGAAGATAAGCCTTCTACTTTGCATTAATTTGAAGGTAAATCATGTGTTTCGCTTGGATTTGAAGCTAACTCGTTTGTTTCGCCTGCATTTGAAGCTTTATCAATTATATCGCAAGTATTTGAAGCTAAACGATTTGTGTCGCATGGCTTTGAAGATAAGCCTTCCTCTTTGCATTAATTTGAAGGTAAAAAATGTGTTTCGCTTGGATTTGAAGGTAACTCGTTTGTTTCGCCTGCATTTGAAGCTATATCATTTATATCGCTAGTATGTGAAGCTAAATCATTTGTTTCGCATGGATATGAAGCTATGTCTACTACTTCGCATTGATTTGAAACTAAATCATGTGTTTCGCATGGATTTGAAGCTAAATCATGTGTTTCGCATGGATGTGAAACTTACTCGATGTTTCGCCTGCATTTGAAGCTAAATCATGTTTATCACAAGTATCTGAATCTAAACCATTTGTTTCGCAAGAATATGAATCTAAACCATTTGTTTCGCAAGAATATGAAGCTAAACCATGTGTTTCGCATGAATTTGAAGCTAAATCATGTGTTTCGCACAGATTTAAAGCTAACTCGTTTGTTTTGCCTGCATTTGAAGCTATATCAATTATATGGCAAGTATTTGAAGCTAAATCATTTGTGTCGCATGGCTTTGAGGATAAGCCTTCCACTTTGCATTAATTTGAAGGTAAATCATGTGTTTCGCTTGGATTTGTAGCTAAACCTTCTACTTCGCAATGATTTGTAACTAAATCATGTGTTTCGCTTGGATTTGAAGCTAACTCGTTTGTTTCGCCTGCATTTGAAGCTATATCATTTATATCGCAAGTATGTGAAACTAAATCATTTGTTCCGCATGGATTTGAAGCTAAGCCTTCTACTTCACATTGATTTGAAACTAAATCGTGTGTTCCGCACAGATTTGAAGCTAACTCGTTTGTTTCGCCTGCATTTGAGGCTATATCATTTATATCGCAAGTATGTGAAGCTAAATCATTTGTTTCGCATGGATATGAAGCTATGTCTACTACTTCGCATTGATTTGAAACTACATCATGTGTTTCGCATGGATTTGAAGCTGAATCATGTGTTTCGCATGGATGTGAAGCTAACTCTGTTTCGCCTGCATTTGAAGCTAAATTATGTTTATCACAAGTATCTGAATCTAAACAATTTGTTTCGCCAGAATATGAAGCTAAACCATGTGTTTCGCATGAATTTTAAGCTAAATCATGTGTTTCGCACAGATTTGAAGCTAACTCGTTTGTTTCGCCTGCATTTGAAGCTATATCAATTATATCGCAAGTATTTGAAGCTAAATCATTTGTGTCGCATGGCTTTGAAGATAAGCCATCTACTTTGCATTAATTTGAATGTAAATCATGTGTTTCGCTTGGATTTGAAGGTAACTCGATTGTTTCGCCTGCATTTGAAGCTAAATCATGTTTATCACAATTATCTGAATCTAAACCATTTGTTTCGCAAGAATATGAAGCTAAACCATGTGTTTCGCATGAATTTGAAGCTAAATCATGTATTTCGCACAGATTTGAAGCTAACTCGTTTGTTTTGCCTGCATTTGAAGCTATATCAATTATATGGCAAGTATTTGAAGCTAAATCATTTGTGTCGCATGGCTTTGAGGATAAGCCTTCCACTTTGCATTAATTTGAAGGTAAATCATGTGTTTCGCTTGGATTTGTAGCTAAACCTTCTACTTCGCATTGATTTGTAACTAAATCATGTGTTTCGCTTGGATTTGAAGCTAACTCGTTTGTTTCGCCTGCATTTGAAGCTATATCATTTATATCGCAAGTATGTGAAACTAAATCATTTGTTTCGCATGGATTTGAAGCTAAGCCTTCTGCTTCGCATTGATTTGAATCTAAATCATGTGTTTTGCATGGATTTGAAGCTAAGCCTTCTACTTCACATTGATTTGAAACTAAATCGTGTGGTTCGCATGGATTTGAAGCTAAATCATGTGTTTCGCACAGATTTGAAGCTAAGCCTTCTGCTTCGCATTGATTAGAAACTAAATCATGTGTTTCGCTTGGATTTGAAAGTAACTCGTTTGTTTCGCATGTATTTGAAGCTACATCATTTATATCGCAAATATATGAAGCTAAACCATTTGTTTCGCAAGAATATGAAGCTAAACCATGTGTTTCGCTTGGATTTGAAGCTAACTCGTTTGTTTCGCCTGCATTTGAAGCTACATCATTTATATCGCAAGTATGTGAAACTAAATCATTTGCTTCGCATGGATATGATGCTATGCCTACTACTTCGCATTGATTTGTAACTAAAACATGTGTTTCGCATGGATTTGACGGTAAATCTTGTGTTTCACGTGGATTTGAAACTAACTAGTTTTTTTCGCCTGCATTTGAAGCTAAATCATGTTTATCACAAGTATCTGAATCTAAACCATTTGTTTCGCAAGAATATGAAGCTAAACCATGTGTTTCGCATTGATTTGGAACTAAATCATGTGTTTCGCATGGATTTGAAGCTAAATCAAGGGGTTTCGCATGGGTTTGAAACTAACTCGTTTGTTTCGCCTGCATTTGAAGCTAAATCATGTTTATCACAAGTATCTGAATCTAAACCATTTGTTTCGCAAGAATATGAAGCTAAACCATGTGTTTCGCATGAATTTGAAGCTAAATCATGTGTTTCGCACAGATTTGAAGCTAACTCGTTTGTTTTGCCTGCATTTGAAGCTAAATCATGTTTATCACAAGTATCTGAATCTAAACCATTTGTTTCGCAAGAATATGAAGCTAAACCATGTGTTTTGCTTGGATTTGAAGGTAACTCGTTTGTTTCGCCTGCATTGAAGCTATATCACTTCTATCGCAAGTATTTGAAGCTAAATCATTTGTGTCGCACGGATTTGAAGCTAAGCCTTCTACTTCGCATTGATTTGAAACTAAATCATCTGTTTTGCTTGGATTTGAATCTAACTCGTTTGTTTCGCCTGCATTTGAAGCTTTATCAATTATATCGCAATTATCTGAAGCTACATCATTTGTTTCTCATGTATGTGAAGCTAAGCCTTCTACTTCGCATTGATTTGAAACTAAACCATGTGTTTCGCTGGGATTTGAAGCTAACTCGTTTGTTTCGCCTGCATTTGATGCTATATCAATTATATTGCAAGTATTTGAAGCTAAATCATTTGTGTTGCATGGCTTTGAAGATAAGCCTTCCACTTTGCATTAATTTGAAGGTAAATCATGTGTTTCGCTTGGATTTGAAGCTAAGCCTTCTACTTCGCATTGATTTGGAACTGAATCATGAGTTTCGCTTGGATTTGTAGCTAAGTTGTTTGTTTCGCATGCATTTGAATCTAAATCAATCATATAGCAAGTATTTGAAGCAGAATCATTTGTGTCGCATGGCTTTGAGGATAAGCCTTCTACTTCGCATTAATTTGAAGGTAAGTCATGTGTTTCGCTTGGATTTGAAGCTATGACTACTACTTCGCATTGATTTGTAACTAAATCATGTTTTTCGCATGGATTTGAAGGTAAATCATGTGTTTCGCATGGATTTGAAGGTAAATCATTTGTTTCGCATGGATTTTAAGCTAAGCCTTCTGCATCGCATGATTTGAAGCTAAATCATGTATTTCGCACAGATTTGAAGCTAACTCGTTTGTTCCGCCCTTATTTGAAGCTATATCATTTATATCGCAAGTCTGTGAAGCTAAATCATTTGTTTCGCATGGAGTTGAAGCTAAGGCTTCTACTTCGCATTGATTTGACACTAAATCATGTGTTTCGCTTGGATTTGAAGCTAACTCGTTTGTTTCGCCTGCATTTGAAGCTTTATCAATTATATCGCAAGTATTTGAAGCTAAACGATTTGTGTCGCATGGCTTTGAAGATAAGCCTTCCTCTTTGCATTAATTTGAAGGTAAATCATGTGTTTCGCTTGGATTTGAAGGTAACTCGTTTGTTTCGCCTGCATTTGAAGCTATATCATTTATATCGCTATTATGTGAAGCTAAATCATTTGTTTCGCATGGATATGAAGCTATGTCTACTACTTCGCATTGATTTGAATCTAAATCATGTGTTTCGCATGGATTTGAAGCTAAATCATGTGTTTCGCATGGATGTGAAACTAACTCGATGTTTCGCCTGCGTTTGAAGCTAAATCATGTTTATCACAAGTACCTGAATCTAAACCATTTGTTTCGCAAGAATATGAAGCTAAACCGTGTGTTTCGCATGAATTTGAAGCTAAGTCATGTGTTTCGCACAGATTTGAAGCTAACTCGTTTGTTTCGCCTGCATTTGAAGCTATATCAATTATATCGCAAGTATTTGAAGCTAAATCATTTGTGTCGCATGGCTTTGAAGATAAGCCTTCTACTTTGCATTAATTTGAAGGTAAATCATGTGTTTCGCTTGGATTTGAAGGTAACTCGTTTGTTTCGCCTGCATTTGATGCTATATCAATTATATCGCAAGTATTTGAATCTGAATCATTTGTGTCGCATGGCTTTGAGGATAAGCCTTCTACATCGCATTAATTTGAAGGTAAATCATGTGTTTCGCTTGGATTTGAAGCTAACTCGTTTGTTTCGCCTGCATTTGAAGCTATATCATTTATATCGCAAGTATGTGAAACTAAATCATTTCTTTCGCATGGATATGAAGCTATGCCTACTACTTCGCATTGATTTGTAACTAAATCATGTGTTTCGCATGGATTTGAAGGTAAATCATGTGTTTCGCATGGATTAGAAACTATCTCGTTTGTTTCGCCTGCATTTGAAGCTAAATCATGTTTATCACAAGTATCTGAATCTAAACCATTTGTTTCGCAAGAATATAAAGCTAAACCATGTGTTTCGCTTGGATTTGAAGGTAACTCGTTTGTTTCGCCTGCATTTGAAGCTATATCAATTATATCGCAAGTATTTGAAGCTAAATCATTTGTGTCTCATGGCTTTGAAGAAAGCCTTCTACTATGCATTAATTTGAAGGTAAATCATGTGTTTCGCTTGGATTTGAAGGTAACTCGTTTGTTTCGCCTGCATTTGAAGCTATATCAATTATATCGCAAGTATTTGAATCTGAATAATTTGTGTCGCATGGTTTTGAGGATAAGCCTTCTACTTCGCATTAATTTGAAGGTAAATCATGTGTTTCGCTTGGATTTGAAGCTAACTCGTTTGTTTCGCCTGCATTTGAAGCTATATCATTTATATCGCAAGTATGTGAAACTAAATCATTTCTTTCGCATGGATATGAAGCTATGCCTACTACTTCGCATTGATTTGTAACTAAATCATGTGTTTCGCATGGACTTGAAGGTAAATCATGTGTTTCGCATGGATTTGAAACTATCTCGTTTGTTTCGCCTGCATTTGAATCTAAATCATGTTTATCACAAGTATCTGAATCTAAACCATTTGTTTCGCAAGAATATGAAGCTAAACCATGTGTTTCGCTTGGATTTGAAGGTAACTCGTTTGTTTCGCCTGCATTTGAAGCTATATCAATTATATCGCAAGTATTTGAAGCTAAATCATTTGTGTCTCATGGCTTTGAAGAAAGCCTTCTACTATGCATTAATTTGAAGGTAAATCATGCGTTTCGCTTCGATTTGAAGGTAACTCGTTTGTTTCGCCTGCATTTGAAGCTAAATCATGTTTATCACAATTATCTGAATCTAAACCATTTGTTTCGCAAGAATATGAAGCTAAACCATGTGTTTCGCATGAATTTGAAGCTAAATCATGTATTTCGCACAGATTTGAAGCTAACTCGTTTGTTTCGCCTGCATTGAAACTGTATCACTTATATCACTTATCTATCGCAAGTATTTGATGGTTTCGCTTGGATTTGAAGGTAACTCGTTTGTTTCGCCCTTATTTGAAGCTATATCATTTATATCGCAAGTCTGTGAAGCTAAATCATTTGTTTCGCATGGAGTTGAAGCTAAGGCTTCTACTTCGCATTGATTTGACACTAAATGATGTGTTTCGCTTGGATTTGAAGCTAACTCGTTTGTTTCGCCTGCATTTGAAGCTATATCACTTATATCGCAAGTATTTGAAGCTAAGTCATTTGATTCGCATGGATATGAAGCTAAGCCTTCTACTTCGCATTGCTTTGAAGCTAAATCATGTGTTTCGCTTGGTTTTAAAGCTAACTCGTTTGTTTCGCATGCGGTTGAAGCTAAATGACGTTTATCACAAGTATATGAAGCTAAACCATTTGTTTTGCAAGAATATGAAACTAAACCATGTGTTTCGCTTGGATTTGAAGCTGAATCATGTGTTTCGCATAGACTTGAAGTTCCCTCGTTTGTTTCGCCTGCATTTGAAGCTATACCAATTATATCGCAAGTATTTGAAGCTAAATCATTTGCGTCGCATGGAGTTGAAGCTAAGGCTTCTACTTCGCATAGATTGGACACTAAATCATGTGTTTCGCTTGGATTTGAAGCTAACTCGTTTGTTTCGCCTGCATTTGATGCTGTATCAATTATATCGCAAGTATTTGAAGCTAAATCATTTCTGTCGCATGGCTTTGAAGCTAACTCGTCTGTTTCGCCTGCATTGAAGCTATATCACTTCTATCGCAAGTATTTGAAGCTAAATCATTTGTGTCGCACGGATTTGAAGCTAAGCCTTCTACTTCGCATTGATTTGTAACTAAATCATGTGTTTCGCATGGATTTGAAGGTAAATCATGTGTTTCGCATGGATTTGAAACTATCTCGTTTGTTTCGCCTGCATTTGAAGCTAAATCATGTTTATCACAAGTATCTGAATCTAAACCATTTGTTTCGCAAGAATATGAAGCTAAACCACGTGTTTCGCACAGATTTGAAGCTAACTCGTTTGTTTCGCCTGCATTTGAAGCTACTTCATTTATACCGCAAGTATTTGAAGCTAAATCATTCGTATCGTATGGATTTGAATCTAAGCCTTCTACTTCGCATTGATTTGAAGCTAAATCATGTGTTTCTCTTGCATTTTAAACTAACGCGTTTGTTTCGCATGCAGTTGAAGGTAAATCATGTTTATCACAAGTATCTGAAGCTAAACCATTTGTTTCGCAAGAATATAAAGCTAAACCATGTGTTTCGCTTGGATTTGAAGGTAACTCGTTTGTTTCGCCTGCATTTGAAGCTAAATCATGTTTATCACAATTATCTGAATCTAAACCATTTGTTTCGCAAGAATATGAAGCTAAACCATGTGTTTCGCATGAATTTGAAGCTAAATCATGTATTTCGCACAGATTTGAAGCTTACTCGTTTGTTTCGCCTGCATTGAAACTGTATCACTTATATCACTTATCTATCGCAAGTATTTGATGGTTTCGCTTGGATTTGAAGGTAACTCGTTTGTTTCGCCCTTATTTGAAGCTATATCATTTATATCGCAAGTCTGTGAAGCTAAATCATTTGTGTCGCATGGAGTTGAAGCTAAGGCTTCTACTTCGCATTGATTTGACACTAAATCATGTGTTTCGCTTGGATTTGAAGCTAACTCGTTTGTTTCGCCTGCATTTGAAGTTATATCATTTATATCGCAAGTATTTGAAGCTAAATCATTTGTGTCGCATAGCTTTGAATATAAGCCTTCTACTTTAAATTAATTTGAAGGTAAATCATGTGTTTCGCTTGGATTTGAAGGTAACTCGTTTGTTTCGCCTGCATTTGAAGCTATATCAATTATATCGCAAGTATTTGAATCTGAATAATTTGTGTCGCATGGCTTTGAGGATAAGCCTTCTACTTCGCATTAATTTGAAGGTAAATCATGTGTTTCGCTTGGATTTGAAGCTAACTCGTTTGTTTCGCCTGCATTTGAAGCTATATCATTTATATCGCAAGTATGTGAAACTAAATCATTTCTTTCGCATGGATATGAAGCTATGCCTACTACTTCGCATTGATTTGTAACTAAATCATGTGTTTCGCATGGACTTGAAGGTAAATCATGTGTTTCGCATGGATTTGAAACTATCTCGTTTGTTTCGCCTGCATTTGAATCTAAATCATGTTTATCACAAGTATCTGAATCTAAACCATTTGTTTCGCAAGAATATGAAGCTAAACCATGTGTTTCGCTTGGATTTGAAGGTAACTCGTTTGTTTCGCCTGCATTTGAAGCTATATCAATTATATCGCAAGTATTTGAAGCTAAATCATTTGTGTCTCATGGCTTTGAAGAAAGCCTTCTACTATGCATTAATTTGAAGGTAAATCATGCGTTTCGCTTCGATTTGAAGGTAACTCGTTTGTTTCGCCTGCATTTGAAGCTAAATCATGTTTATCACAATTATCTGAATCTAAACCGTTTGTTTCGCAAGAATATGAAGCTAAACCATGTGTTTCGCATGAATTTGAAGCTAAATCATGTATTTCGCACAGATTTGAAGCTAACTCGTTTGTTTCGCCTGCATTGAAACTGTATCACTTATATCACTTATCTATCGCAAGTATTTGATGGTTTCGCTTGGATTTGAAGGTAACTCGTTTGTTTCGCCCTTATTTGAAGCTATATCACTTCTATCGCAAGTCTGTGAAGCTAAATCATTTGTGTCGCATGGATTTAAAGCTAAGCCTTCTACTTCGCATTGATGTGAAACTAAATCATGTGTTTCGCTTGGATTTGAAGCTAACTCGTTTGTTTCGCCTGCATTTGAAGCTATATCACTTATATCGCAAGTATTTGAAGCTAAGTCATTTGATTCGCATGGATATGAAGCTAAGCCTTCTACTTCGCATTGCTTTGAAGCTAAATCATGTGTTTCGCTTGGTTTTAAAGCTAACTCGTTTGTTTCGCATGCGGTTGAAGCTAAATGACGTTTATCACAAGTATATGAAGCTAAACCATTTGTTTTGCAAGAATATGAAACTAAACCATGTGTTTCGCTTGGATTTGAAGCTAAATCATGTGTTTCGCATAGACTTGAAGTTCCCTCGTTTGTTTCGCCTGCATTTGAAGCTATACCAATTATATCGCAAGTATTTGAAGCTAAATCATTTGCGTCGCATGGAGTTGAAGCTAAGGCTTCTACTTCGCATAGATTGGACACTAAATCATGTGTTTCGCTTGGATTTGAAGCTAACTCGTTTGTTTCGCCTGCATTTGATGCTGTATCAATTATATCGCAAGTATTTGAAGCTAAATCATTTCTGTCGCATGGCTTTGAAGCTAACTCGTCTGTTTCGCCTGCATTGAAGCTATATCACTTCTATCGCAAGTATTTGAAGCTAAATCATTTGTGTCGCACGGATTTGAAGCTAAGCCTTCTACTTCGCATTGATTTGTAACTAAATCATGTGTTTCGCATGGATTTGAAGGTAAATCATGTGTTTCGCATGGATTTGAAACTATCTCGTTTGTTTCGCCTGCATTTGAAGCTAAATCATGTTTATCACAAGTATCTGAATCTAAACCATTTGTTTCGCAAGAATATGAAGCTAAACCACGTGTTTCGCACAGATTTGAAGCTAACTCGTTTGTTTCGCCTGCATTTGAAGCTACTTCATTTATACCGCAAGTATTTGAAGCTAAATCATTCGTATCGTATGGATTTGAATCTAAGCCTTCTACTTCGCATTGATTTGAAGCTAAATCATGTGTTTCTCTTGCATTTTAAACTAACGCGTTTGTTTCGCATGCAGTTGAAGGTAAATCATGTTTATCACAAGTATCTGAAGCTAAACCATTTGTTTCGCAAGAATATAAAGCTAAACCATGTGTTTCGCTTGGATTTGAAGGTAACTCGTTTGTTTCGCCTGCATTTGAAGCTAAATCATGTTTATCACAATTATCTGAATCTAAACCATTTGTTTCGCAAGAATATGAAGCTAAACCATGTGTTTCGCATGAATTTGAAGCTAAATCATGTATTTCGCACAGATTTGAAGCTTACTCGTTTGTTTCGCCTGCATTGAAACTGTATCACTTATATCACTTATCTATCGCAAGTATTTGATGGTTTCGCTTGGATTTGAAGGTAACTCGTTTGTTTCGCCCTTATTTGAAGCTATATCATTTATATCGCAAGTCTGTGAAGCTAAATCATTTGTGTCGCATGGAGTTGAAGCTAAGGCTTCTACTTCGCATTGATTTGACACTAAATCATGTGTTTCGCTTGGATTTGAAGCTAACTCGTTTGTTTCGCCTGCATTTGAAGTTATATCATTTATATCGCAAGTATTTGAAGCTAAATCATTTGTGTCGCATGGCTTTGAATATAAGCCTTCTACTTTAAATTAATTTGAAGGTAAATCATGTGTTTCGCTTGGATTTGAAGCTAACTCGTTTGTTTCGCCTGCATTTGAAGCTATATCACTTATATCGCAAGTATTTGAAGCTAAGTCATTTGATTCGCATGGATATGAAGCTAAGCCTTCTACTTCGCATTGCTTTGAAGCTAAATCATGTGTTTGGCTTGGTTTTAAAGCTAACTCGTTTGTTTCGCTTGGATTTGAAGCTAAATCATGTGTTTCGCATAGACTTGAAGCTCCATCGTTTGTTTCGCCTGCATTTGAAGCTATACCAATTATATCGCAAGTATTTGAAGCTAAATCATTTCTGCCGCATGGCTTTGAAGCTAACTCGTTTGTTTCGCCTGCATTGAAGCTATATCAATCCTATCGCAAGTATTTGAAGCTAAATCATTTGTGTCGCACGGATTTGAAGCTAAGCCTTCTACTTCGCATTGATTTCAAACTAAATAATCTGTTTTGCTTGGATTTGAATCTAACTCGTTTGTTTCGCCTGCATTTGAAGCTTTATCAATTATATCGCAATTATCTGAAGCTAAATCATTTGTTTCTCATGTATGTGAAGCTAAGCCTTCTACTTCGCATTGATTTGAAACTAAACCATGTGTTTCGCTGGGATTTGAAGCTAACTCGTTTGTTTTGCCTGCATTTGAGGCTATATCATTTATATCGCAAGTATGTGAAGCTAAATCAATTGTTTCGCATGGATATGAAGCTATGTCTACTACTTCGCATTGATGTCAAACAAAATCATGTGTTTCGCATGGATTTGAAGCTAAATCAATTGTTTCGCATGGATATGAAGCTATGTCTACTACTTCGCATTGATGTCAAACAAAATCATGTGTTTCGCATGGATTTGAAGCTAAATCATGTGTTTCGCATGGATGTCAAACTAACTCGATGTTTCGCCTGCATTTGAAGCTAAATCATGTTTATCACAAGTACCTGAATCTAAACCATTTGTTTCGCAAGAATATGAAACTAAACCATGTGTTTCGCTTGGATTTGAAGCTAAGTCATGTGTTTCGCACAGATTTGAAGCTAACTCGTTTGTGTCGCCTGCATTTGATGCTATATCATTTATATCGCAAGTATTTAAAGCTAAATCATTTGTGTCGCATGGCTTTGAAGATAAGCCTTATACTTCGCATTGATTTAACGCTAAATCATGTGTTTCGCAAAGATTTGAAGCTAACTCGTTGTTTCGCCTGCATTTGATGCTATATCAATTATATTGCAAGTATTTGAAGCTAAATCATTTGTGTTGCATGGCTTTGAAGATAAGCCTTCCACTTTGCATTAATTTGAAGGTAAATCATGTGTTTCGCTTGGATTTGAAGCTAAGCCTTCTACTTCGCATTAATTTGGAACTAAATCATGTGTTTCGCTTGGATTTGTAGCTAAGTTGTTTGTTTCGCATGCATTTGAAGCTAAATCAATCATATAGCAAGTATTTGAAGCAGAATCATTTGTGTCGCATGGCTTTGAGGATAAGCCTTCTACTTCGCATTGATTTGGAACTAAATCATGTGTTTCGCTTGGATTTGAAGCTAAGCCTTCTACTTCACATTGATTTGAAACTAAATCGTGTGGTTCGCATGGATTTGAAGCTAAATCATGTGTTTCGCACAGATTTGAAGCTAAGCCTTCTGCTTCGCATTGATTTGAAACTAAATCATGTGTTTCGCTTGGATTTGAAAGTAACTCGTTTGTTTCGCATGTATTTGAAGCTACACCATTTATATCGCAAATATATGAAGCTAAACCATTTATTTTGCAAGAATATGAAGCTAAATCATGTGTTTCGCTTGGATTTGAAGCTAAGTCGTTTGTTTCGCCTGCATTTGATGCTGTATCAATTATATCGCAAGTATTTGCAGCTAAATCATTTGTGTCGCATGGCTTTGAAGCTAACTCGTTTGTTTCGCCTGCATTTGAAGCTTTATCAATTATATCGCAATTATCTGAAGCTAAATCATTTGTTTCTCATGTTTGTGAAGCTAAGCCTTCTACTTCGCATTGATTTGAAACTAAACCATGTGTTTCGCTGGGATTTGAAGCTAACTCGTTTGTTTCGCCTGCATTTGAGGCTATATCATTTATATCGCAAGTATGTGAAGCTAAATCAATTGTTTCGCATGGATATGAAGCTATGTCTACTACTTCGCATTGATGTGAAACAAAATCATGTGTTTCGCATGGATTTGAAGCTAAATCATTTGTGTCGCATGGCTTTGAAGCTAACTCGTTTGTTTCGCCTGCATTGAAGCTATATTACTTCTATCGCAAGTATTTGAAGCTAAATCATTTGTGTCGCATGCATTTGAAGCTAAGCCTTCTACTTCGCATTGATTTGAAACTAAATCATCTGTTTCGCTTGGATTTGAAGCTAACTCGTTTGTTTTTCCTGCATTTGAAGCTTTATCAATTATATCGCAAGTATTTGAAGCTAAACGATTTGTGTCGCATGGCTTTGAGGATAAGCCTTCTACTTCGCATTGATTTGAAAATAAACCATGTGTTTTTTATGGATTTGAAGTCATCTCGTTTGTTTCGCATGCAGTCGAAGTTAAATCATGAATATCACAAGTGTTTGAAGATAACCCATTTGTTTCGAAAGAATATGAAGCTAAACAATGTGTTTCGCATCGATATGAAGCTAAATCATGTGTTTCTCTTGGATTTGAAGTTAACTCGTTTTTTTCGCCTGCATTTGAAGCTACTTCATTTATACCGCAAGTATTTGAAGCTAAATCATTCGTATCGTATGGATTTGGATCTAAGCCTTCTACTTCGCATTGATTTGAAGCTAAATCATGTGTTTCTCTTGCATTTTAAACTAACGCGTTTGTTTCGCATGCAGTTGAAGCTAAATCAAGTTTATCACAAGTATATGAAGCTAAACCATTTGTTTTGCAAGAATATGAAACTAAACTATGTGTTTCGCTTGGATTTGAAGCTAAATCATGTGTTTCTCTTGCATTTTAAACTAACGCGTTTGTTTCGCATGCAGTTGAAGCTAAATCATGTTTATCACAAGTATCTGAAGCTAAACCATTGTTTCGCAAGAATATGAAGCTAAACCATGTGCATCGCATTGATTTGAAGCTAAATCATGTGTTCCGCATGGATTTGAAGCTAACTCGTTTGTTTTGCCTGCATTTGAAGTTATATCATTTATATCGCAAGTATTTGAAGCTAAATCATTTGTGTCGCATGGTTTTGAATATAAGCCTTCTACTTTAAATTAATTTGAAGGTAAATCATGTGTTTCGCTTGGATTTGAAGCTAACTCGTTTGTTTCGCCTGCATTTGAAGCTATATCACTTATATCGCAAGTATTTGAAGCTAAGTCATTTGATTCGCATGGATATGAAGCTAAGCCTTCTACTTCGCATTGCTTTGAAGCTAAATCATGTGTTTCGCTTGGTTTTAAAGCTAACTCGTTTGTTTCGCATGCGGTTGAAGCTAAATCAAGTTTATCACAAGTATATGAAGCTAAACCATTTGTTTTGCAAGAATATGAAACTAAACCATGTATTTCGCTTGGATTTGAAGCTAAATCATGTGTTTCGCATAGACTTGAAGCTCCCTCGTTTGTTTCGCCTGCATTTGAAGCTATACCAATTATATCGCAAGTATTTGAAGCTAAATCATTTGCGTCGCATGGAGTTGAAGCTAAGGCTTCTACTTCGCATTGATTTGACACTAAATCATGTGTTTCGCTTGGATTTGAATCTAACTCGTTTGTTTCGCCTGCATTTGATGCTGTATCAATTATATCGCAAGTACTTGAAGCTAAATCATTTCTGTCGCATGGCTTTGAAGCTAACTCGTTTGTTTCGCCTGCATTGAAGCTATATCACTTCTATCGCAAGTATTTGAAGCTAAATCATTTGTGTCGCACGGATTTGAAGCTAAGCCTTCTACTTCGCATTGATTTGAAACTAAATCATCTGTTTTGCTTGGATTTGAATCTAACTCGTTTGTTTCGCCTGCATTTGAAGCTTTATCAATTATATCGCAATTATCTGAAGCTAAATCATTTGTTTCTCATGTATGTGAAGCTAAGCTTTCTACTTCGCATTGATTTGAAACTAAACCATGTGTTTCGCTGGGATTTGAAGCTAACTCGTTTGTTTCGCCTGCATTTGAGGCTATATCATTTATATCGCAAGTATGTGAAGCTAAATCAATTGTTTCGCAAGAATATGAAGCTAAACCATGTATTTCGCTTGGATTTGAAGCTAAATCATGTGTTTCGCATAGACTTGAAGCTCCCTCGTTTGTTTCGCCTGCATTTGAAGCTATACCAATTATATCGCAAGTATTTGAAGCTAAATCATTCGTATCGTATGGATTTGGATCTAAGCCTTCTACTTCGCATTGATTTGAAGCTAAATCATGTGTTTCTCTTGCATTTTAAACTAACGCGTTTGTTTCGCATGCAGTTGAAGCTAAATCAAGTTTATCACAAGTATATGAAGCTAAACCATTTGTTTTGCAAGAATATGAAACTAAACTATGTGTTTCGCTTGGATTTGAAGCTAAATCATGTGTTTCTCTTGCATTTTAAACTAACGCGTTTGTTTCGCATGCAGTTGAAGCTAAATCATGTTTATCACAAGTATCTGAAGCTAAACCATTGTTTCGCAAGAATATGAAGCTAAACCATGTGCATCGCATTGATTTGAAGCTAAATCATGTGTTCCGCATGGATTTGAAGCTAACTCGTTTGTTTTGCCTGCATTTGAAGTTATATCATTTATATCGCAAGTATTTGAAGCTAAATCATTTGTGTCGCATGGTTTTGAATATAAGCCTTCTACTTTAAATTAATTTGAAGGTAAATCATGTGTTTCGCTTGGATTTGAAGCTAACTCGTTTGTTTCGCCTGCATTTGAAGCTATATCACTTATATCGCAAGTATTTGAAGCTAAGTCATTTGATTCGCATGGATATGAAGCTAAGCCTTCTACTTCGCATTGCTTTGAAGCTAAATCATGTGTTTCGCTTGGTTTTAAAGCTAACTCGTTTGTTTCGCATGCGGTTGAAGCTAAATCAAGTTTATCACAAGTATATGAAGCTAAACCATTTGTTTTGCAAGAATATGAAACTAAACCATGTATTTCGCTTGGATTTGAAGCTAAATCATGTGTTTCGCATAGACTTGAAGCTCCCTCGTTTGTTTCGCCTGCATTTGAAGCTATACCAATTATATCGCAAGTATTTGAAGCTAAATCATTTGCGTCGCATGGAGTTGAAGCTAAGGCTTCTACTTCGCATTGATTTGACACTAAATCATGTGTTTCGCTTGGATTTGAAGCTAACTCGTTTGTTTCGCCTGCATTTGAGGCTATATCATTTATATCGCAAGTATGTGAAGCTAAATCATTTGTTTCGCATGGATATGAAGCTATGTCTACTACTTCGCATTGATTTGAAACAACATCATGTGTTTCGCTTGGATTTGAAGCTAACTCGTTTGTTTCGCCTGCATTTGAAGCTATATCACTTATATCGCAAGTATTTGAAGCTAATTCATTTGATTCGCATGGATATGAAGCTAAGCCTTCTACTTCGCATTGCTTTGAAGCTAAATCATGTGTTTCGCTTGGTTTTAAAGCTAACTCGTTTGTTTCGCATGCGGTTGAAGCTAAATCAAGTTTATCACAAGTATATGAAGCTAAACCATTTGTTTTGCAAGAATATGAAACTAAACCATGTGTTTCGCTTGGATTTGAAGCTAAATCATGTGTTTCGCATAGACTTGAAGCTCCCTCATTTGTTTCGCCTGCATTTGAAGCTATACCAATTATATCGCAAGTATTTGAAGCTAAATCATTTGCGTCGCAAGGAGTTGAAGCTAAGGCTTCTACTTCGCATTGCTTTGACACTAAATCATGTGTTTCGCTTGGATTTGAATCTAACTCGTTTGTTTCGCCTGCATTTGATGCTGTATCAATTATATCGCAAGTATTTGAAGCTAAATCATTTCTGTCGCATGGCTTTGAAGCTAACTCGTTTGTTTCGCCTGCATTTAAGCTATATCACTTCTATCGCAAGTATTTGAAGCTAAATCATTTGTGTCGCACGGATTTGAAGCTAAGCCTTCTACTTCGCATTGATTTGAAACTAAATCATCTGTTTTGCTCGGATTTGAATCTAACTCGTTTGTTTCGCCTGCATTTGAATCTTTATCAATTATATCGCAATTATCTGAAGCTAAATCATTTGTTTCTCATGTATGTGAAGCTAAGCCTTCTACTTCGCATTGATTTGAAACTAAACCATGTGTTTCGCTGGGATTTGAAGCTAACTCGTTTGTTTCGCCTGCATTTGAGGCTATATCATTTATATCGCAAGTATGTGAAGCTAAATCAATTGTTTCGCAAGAATATGAAGCTAAACCGTGTGTTTCGCATGGATTTGAAGCTAACTCGTTTGTTTCGCCTGCATTTGAAGCTAAATCAATTATATCGCAAGTATTTGAAGCTGAATCATTTGTGTCGCATGGCTTTGAGGATAAGCCTTCTACTTCGCATTAATTTGAAGGTAAATCATGTGTTTCGCTGGGATTTGAAGCTAACTCGTTTGTTTCGCCTGCATTTGAGGCTATATCATTTATATCGCAAGTATGTGAAGCTAAATCAATTGTTTCGCAAGAATATGAAGCTAAACCGTGTGTTTCGCATGGATTTGAAGCTAACTCGTTTGTTTCGCCTGCATTTGAAGCTAAATCAATTATATCGCAAGTATTTGAAGCTGAATCATTTGTGTCGCATGGCTTTGAGGATAAGCCTTCTACTTCGCATTAATTTGAAGGTAAATCATGTGTTTCGCTTGGATTTGAAGCTAACTCGTTTGTATCGCCTGCATTTGAGGCTATATCATTTATATCGCAAGTATGTGAAGCTAAATCCTTTGTTTCGCATGGATATGAAGCTATGTCTACTACTTCGCATTGATTTGAAACAACATCATGTGTTTCGCATGGATTTGAAGCTGAATCATGTGTTTCGCATGGATGTGAAGCTAACTCTGTTTCGCCTGCATTTGAAGCCAAATTATGTTTATCACAAGTATCTGAATCTAAACAATTTGTTTCGCAAGAATATGAAGCTAATCCATGTGTTTCGCATGAATTTTAAGCTAAATCATGTGTTTCGCACAGATTTGAAGCTAACTCGTTTGTTTCGCCTGCATTTGAAGCTATATCAATTATATGGCAAGTATTTGAAGCTAAATCATTTGTGTCGCATGGCTTTGAGGATAAGCCTTCCACTTTGCATTAATTTGAAGGTAAATCATGTGTTTCGCTTGGATTTGTAGCTAAACCTTCTACTTCGCATTGATTTGTAACTAAATCATGTGTTTCGTTTGGATTTGAAGCTAACTCGTTTGTTTCGCCTGCATTTGAAGCTAAATCATTTATATCGCAAGTATGTGAAACTAAATCATGTGTTTCGCACAGATTTGAAGCTAAGCCTTCTGCTTCGCATTGATTTGAAACTAAATCATGTGTTTCGCTTGGATTTGAAAGTAACTCGTTTGTTTCGCATGTATTTGAAGCTACATCATTTATATCGCAAATATATGAAGCTAAACCATTTGTTTCGCAAGAATATGAAGCTAAACCATGTGTTTCGCTTGGATTTGAAGCTAACTCGTTTGTTTCTCCTGCATTTGAAGCTATATCAATTATATCGCAAGTATTTGAATCTGAATCATTTGTGTCGCATGGCTTTGAGGATAAGCCTTCTACTTCGCATTAATTTGAAGGTAAATCATGTGTTTCGCTTGGATTTGAAGCTAACTCGTTTGTTTCGCCTGCATTTGAAGCTATATCATTTATATCGCAAGTATGTGAAACTAAATCATTTCTTTCGCATGGATATGATGCTATGCCTACTACTTCGCATTGATTTGTAACTAAAACATGTGTTTCGCATGGATTTGAAGGTAAATCATGCGTTTCGCTTGGATTTGAAGGTAACTCGTTTGTTTCGCCAGCATTTGAAGCTAAATCATGTTTATCACAATTATCTGAATCTAAACCATTTGTTTCGCAAGAATATGAAGCTAAACCATGTGTTTCGCATTGATTTGAAACTAAATCATGTGTTTCGCATGGATTTGAAGCTAAATCAAGGGGTTTCGCATGGATTTGAAACTAACTCGTTTGTTTCGCCTGCATTTGAAGCTAAATCATGTTTATCACAAGTATCTGAATCTAAACCATTTGTTTCGCAAGAATATGAAGCTAAACCATGTGTTTCGCATGAATTTGAAGCTAAATCATGTGTTTCGCACAGATTTGAAGCTAACTCGTTTGTTTTGCCTGCATTTGAAGCTATATCAATTATATCGCAAGTATTTGAAGCTAAATCATGTGTGACGCATGGCTTTGAAGATAAGCCATCTACTTCGCATTAATTTGAAGGTAAATCATGTGTTTCGCTTGGATTTAAAGGTAACTCGTTTGTTTCGCCAGGATTTGAAGCTAAATCATGTTTATCACAATTATAAGAATCTAAACCATTCGTTTCGCAAGAACAAGAAGCTAAACCATGTGTTTCGCATGAATTTGAAGCTAAATCATGTGTTTCGCACAGATTTGAAGCTAACTCGTTTGTTTCGCCCTTATTTGAAGCTATATCATTTATATCGCAAGTATGTGAATCTAAATCATTTGTTTCGCATGGAGTTGAAGCTAAGGCTACTACTTCGCATTGATTTGACACTAAATCATCTGTTTTGCTTGGATTTGAATCTAACTCGTTTGTTTCGCCTGCATTTGAGGCTATATCATTTATATCGCAAGTATTTGAAGCTAAATCATTTCTGTCGCATGGCTTTGAAGCTAACTCGTTTGTTTCGCCTGCATTGAAGCTATATCACTTCTATCGCAAGTGTTTGAAGCTAAATCATTTGTGTCGCACGGATTTGAAGCTAAGCCTTCTACTTCGCATTGATTTGAAACTAAATCATCTGTTTTGCTTGGATTTGAATCTAACTCGTTTGTTTCGCCTGCATTTGAAGCTTTATCAACTATATCGCAATTATCTGAAGCTAAATCATTTGTTTCTCATGTATGTGAAGCTAAGCCTTCTACTTCGCATTGATTTGAAACTAAACCATGTGTTTCGCTGTGATTTGCAGCTAACTCGTTTGTTTCGCCTGCATTTGATGCTATATCAATTATATTGCAAGTATTTGAAGCTAAATCATTTGTGTTGCATGGCTTTGAAGATAAGCCTTCCACTTTGCATTAATTTGAAGGTAAATCATGTGTTTCGCTTGGATTTGAAGCTAAGCCTTCTACTTCGCATTGATTTGGAACTAAATCATGTGTTTCGCTTGGATTTGTAGCTAAGTTGTTTGTTTCGCATGCATTTGAATCTAAATCAATCATATAGCAAGTATTTGAAGCAGAATCATTTGTGTCGCATGGCTTTGAGGATAAGCCTTCTACTTCGCATTAATTTGAAGGTAAGTCATGTGTTTCGCTTGGATTTGAAGCTATGCCTACTACTTCGCATTGATTTGTAACTAAATCATGAGTTTCGCATGGATTTGAAGCTAAATCATGTGTTTCGCATAGACTTGAAGCTCCCTCATTTGTTTCGCCTGCATTTGAAGCTATACCAATTATATCGCAAGTATTTGAAGCTAAATCATTTGCGTCGCAAGGAGTTGAAGCTAAGGCTTCTACTTCGCATTGCTTTGACACTAAATCATGTGTTTCGCTTGGATTTGAATCTAACTCGTTTGTTTCGCCTGCATTTGATGCTGTATCAATTATATCGCAAGTATTTGAAGCTAAATCATTTCTGTCGCATGGCTTTGAAGCTAACTCGTTTGTTTCGCCTGCATTTAAGCTATATCACTTCTATCGCAAGTATTTGAAGCTAAATCATTTGTGTCGCACGGATTTGAAGCTAAGCCTTCTACTTCGCATTGATTTGAAACTAAATCATCTGTTTTGCTCGGATTTGAATCTAACTCGTTTGTTTCGCCTGCATTTGAATCTTTATCAATTATATCGCAATTATCTGAAGCTAAATCATTTGTTTCTCATGTATGTGAAGCTAAGCCTTCTACTTCGCATTGATTTGAAACTAAACCATGTGTTTCGCTGGGATTTGAAGCTAACTCGTTTGTTTCGCCTGCATTTGAGGCTATATCATTTATATCGCAAGTATGTGAAGCTAAATCAATTGTTTCGCAAGAATATGAAGCTAAACCGTGTGTTTCGCATGGATTTGAAGCTAACTCGTTTGTTTCGCCTGCATTTGAAGCTAAATCAATTATATCGCAAGTATTTGAAGCTGAATCATTTGTGTCGCATGGCTTTGAGGATAAGCCTTCTACTTCGCATTAATTTGAAGGTAAATCATGTGTTTCGCTGGGATTTGAAGCTAACTCGTTTGTTTCGCCTGCATTTGAGGCTATATCATTTATATCGCAAGTATGTGAAGCTAAATCAATTGTTTCGCAAGAATATGAAGCTAAACCGTGTGTTTCGCATGGATTTGAAGCTAACTCGTTTGTTTCGCCTGCATTTGAAGCTAAATCAATTATATCGCAAGTATTTGAAGCTGAATCATTTGTGTCGCATGGCTTTGAGGATAAGCCTTCTACTTCGCATTAATTTGAAGGTAAATCATGTGTTTCGCTTGGATTTGAAGCTAACTCGTTTGTATCGCCTGCATTTGAGGCTATATCATTTATATCGCAAGTATGTGAAGCTAAATCCTTTGTTTCGCATGGATATGAAGCTATGTCTACTACTTCGCATTGATTTGAAACAACATCATGTGTTTCGCATGGATTTGAAGCTGAATCATGTGTTTCGCATGGATGTGAAGCTAACTCTGTTTCGCCTGCATTTGAAGCCAAATTATGTTTATCACAAGTATCTGAATCTAAACAATTTGTTTCGCAAGAATATGAAGCTAAACCATGTGTTTCGCATGAATTTTAAGCTAAATCATGTGTTTCGCACAGATTTGAAGCTAACTCGTTTGTTTCGCCTGCATTTGAAGCTATATCAATTATATGGCAAGTATTTGAAGCTAAATCATTTGTGTCGCATGGCTTTGAGGATAAGCCTTCCACTTTGCATTAATTTGAAGGTAAATCATGTGTTTCGCTTGGATTTGTAGCTAAACCTTCTACTTCGCATTGATTTGTAACTAAATCATGTGTTTCGTTTGGATTTGAAGCTAACTCGTTTGTTTCGCCTGCATTTGAAGCTAAATCATTTATATCGCAAGTATGTGAAACTAAATCATGTGTTTCGCACAGATTTGAAGCTAAGCCTTCTGCTTCGCATTGATTTGAAACTAAATCATGTGTTTCGCTTGGATTTGAAAGTAACTCGTTTGTTTCGCATGTATTTGAAGCTACATCATTTATATCGCAAATATATGAAGCTAAACCATTTGTTTCGCAAGAATATGAAGCTAAACCATGTGTTTCGCTTGGATTTGAAGCTAACTCGTTTGTTTCTCCTGCATTTGAAGCTATATCAATTATATCGCAAGTATTTGAATCTGAATCATTTTTGTCGCATGGCTTTGAGGATAAGCCTTCTACTTCGCATTAATTTGAAGGTAAATCATGTGTTTCGCTTGGATTTGAAGCTAACTCGTTTGTTTCGCCTGCATTTGAAGCTATATCATTTATATCGCAAGTATGTGAAACTAAATCATTTGCTTCGCATGGATATGATGCTATGCCTACTACTTCGCATTGATTTGTAACTAAAACATGTGTTTCGCATGGATTTGAAGGTAAATCATGCGTTTCGCTTGGATTTGAAGGTAACTCGTTTGTTTCGCCAGCATTTGAAGCTAAATCATGTTTATCACAATTATCTGAATCTAAACCATTTGTTTCGCAAGAATATGAAGCTAAACCATGTGTTTCGCATTGATTTGAAACTAAATCATGTGTTTCGCATGGATTTGAAGCTAAATCAAGGGGTTTCGCATGGATTTGAAACTAACTCGTTTGTTTCGCCTGCATTTGAAGCTAAATCATGTTTATCACAAGTATCTGAATCTAAACCATTTGTTTCGCAAGAATATGAAGCTAAACCATGTGTTTCGCATGAATTTGAAGCTAAATCATGTGTTTCGCACAGATTTGAAGCTAACTCGTTTGTTTTGCCTGCATTTGAAGCTATATCAATTATATCGCAAGTATTTGAAGCTAAATCATGTGTGACGCATGGCTTTGAAGATAAGCCATCTACTTCGCATTAATTTGAAGGTAAATCATGTGTTTCGCTTGGATTTAAAGGTAACTCGTTTGTTTCGCCAGGATTTGAAGCTAAATCATGTTTATCACAATTATAAGAATCTAAACCATTCGTTTCGCAAGAACAAGAAGCTAAACCATGTGTTTCGCATGAATTTGAAGCTAAATCATGTGTTTCGCACAGATTTGAAGCTAACTCGTTTGTTTCGCCCTTATTTGAAGCTATATCATTTATATCGCAAGTATGTGAATCTAAATCATTTGTTTCGCATGGAGTTGAAGCTAAGGCTACTACTTCGCATTGATTTGACACTAAATCATCTGTTTTGCTTGGATTTGAATCTAACTCGTTTGTTTCGCCTGCATTTGAGGCTATATCATTTATATCGCAAGTATTTGAAGCTAAATCATTTCTGTCGCATGGCTTTGAAGCTAACTCGTTTGTTTCGCCTGCATTGAAGCTATATCACTTCTATCGCAAGTGTTTGAAGCTAAATCATTTGTGTCGCACGGATTTGAAGCTAAGCCTTCTACTTCGCATTGATTTGAAACTAAATCATCTGTTTTGCTTGGATTTGAATCTAACTCGTTTGTTTCGCCTGCATTTGAAGCTTTATCAACTATATCGCAATTATCTGAAGCTAAATCATTTGTTTCTCATGTATGTGAAGCTAAGCCTTCTACTTCGCATTGATTTGAAACTAAACCATGTGTTTCGCTGTGATTTGCAGCTAACTCGTTTGTTTCGCCTGCATTTGATGCTATACCAATTATATCGCAAGTATTTGAAGCTAAATCATTTGCGTCGCAAGGAGTTGAAGCTAAGGCTTCTACTTCGCATTGCTTTGACACTAAATCATGTGTTTCGCTTGGATTTGAATCTAACTCGTTTGTTTCGCCTGCATTTGATGCTGTATCAATTATATCGCAAGTATTTGAAGCTAAATCATTTCTGTCGCATGGCTTTGAAGCTAACTCGTTTGTTTCGCCTGCATTTAAGCTATATCACTTCTATCGCAAGTATTTGAAGCTAAATCATTTGTGTCGCACGGATTTGAAGCTAAGCCTTCTACTTCGCATTGATTTGAAACTAAATCATCTGTTTTGCTCGGATTTGAATCTAACTCGTTTGTTTCGCCTGCATTTGAATCTTTATCAATTATATCGCAATTATCTGAAGCTAAATCATTTGTTTCTCATGTATGTGAAGCTAAGCCTTCTACTTCGCATTGATTTGAAACTAAACCATGTGTTTCGCTGGGATTTGAAGCTAACTCGTTTGTTTCGCCTGCATTTGAGGCTATATCATTTATATCGCAAGTATGTGAAGCTAAATCAATTGTTTCGCAAGAATATGAAGCTAAACCGTGTGTTTCGCATGGATTTGAAGCTAACTCGTTTGTTTCGCCTGCATTTGAAGCTAAATCAATTATATCGCAAGTATTTGAAGCTGAATCATTTGTGTCGCATGGCTTTGAGGATAAGCCTTCTACTTCGCATTAATTTGAAGGTAAATCATGTGTTTCGCTGGGATTTGAAGCTAACTCGTTTGTTTCGCCTGCATTTGAGGCTATATCATTTATATCGCAAGTATGTGAAGCTAAATCAATTGTTTCGCAAGAATATGAAGCTAAACCGTGTGTTTCGCATGGATTTGAAGCTAACTCGTTTGTTTCGCCTGCATTTGAAGCTAAATCAATTATATCGCAAGTATTTGAAGCTGAATCATTTGTGTCGCATGGCTTTGAGGATAAGCCTTCTACTTCGCATTAATTTGAAGGTAAATCATGTGTTTCGCTTGGATTTGAAGCTAACTCGTTTGTATCGCCTGCATTTGAGGCTATATCATTTATATCGCAAGTATGTGAAGCTAAATCCTTTGTTTCGCATGGATATGAAGCTATGTCTACTACTTCGCATTGATTTGAAACAACATCATGTGTTTCGCATGGATTTGAAGCTGAATCATGTGTTTCGCATGGATGTGAAGCTAACTCTGTTTCGCCTGCATTTGAAGCCAAATTATGTTTATCACAAGTATCTGAATCTAAACAATTTGTTTCGCAAGAATATGAAGCTAAACCATGTGTTTCGCATGAATTTTAAGCTAAATCATGTGTTTCGCACAGATTTGAAGCTAACTCGTTTGTTTCGCCTGCATTTGAAGCTATATCAATTATATGGCAAGTATTTGAAGCTAAATCATTTGTGTCGCATGGCTTTGAGGATAAGCCTTCCACTTTGCATTAATTTGAAGGTAAATCATGTGTTTCGCTTGGATTTGTAGCTAAACCTTCTACTTCGCATTGATTTGTAACTAAATCATGTGTTTCGTTTGGATTTGAAGCTAACTCGTTTGTTTCGCCTGCATTTGAAGCTAAATCATTTATATCGCAAGTATGTGAAACTAAATCATGTGTTTCGCACAGATTTGAAGCTAAGCCTTCTGCTTCGCATTGATTTGAAACTAAATCATGTGTTTCGCTTGGATTTGAAAGTAACTCGTTTGTTTCGCATGTATTTGAAGCTACATCATTTATATCGCAAATATATGAAGCTAAACCATTTGTTTCGCAAGAATATGAAGCTAAACCATGTGTTTCGCTTGGATTTGAAGCTAACTCGTTTGTTTCTCCTGCATTTGAAGCTATATCAATTATATCGCAAGTATTTGAATCTGAATCATTTTTGTCGCATGGCTTTGAGGATAAGCCTTCTACTTCGCATTAATTTGAAGGTAAATCATGTGTTTCGCTTGGATTTGAAGCTAACTCGTTTGTTTCGCCTGCATTTGAAGCTATATCATTTATATCGCAAGTATGTGAAACTAAATCATTTGCTTCGCATGGATATGATGCTATGCCTACTACTTCGCATTGATTTGTAACTAAAACATGTGTTTCGCATGGATTTGAAGGTAAATCATGCGTTTCGCTTGGATTTGAAGGTAACTCGTTTGTTTCGCCAGCATTTGAAGCTAAATCATGTTTATCACAATTATCTGAATCTAAACCATTTGTTTCGCAAGAATATGAAGCTAAACCATGTGTTTCGCATTGATTTGAAACTAAATCATGTGTTTCGCATGGATTTGAAGCTAAATCAAGGGGTTTCGCATGGATTTGAAACTAACTCGTTTGTTTCGCCTGCATTTGAAGCTAAATCATGTTTATCACAAGTATCTGAATCTAAACCATTTGTTTCGCAAGAATATGAAGCTAAACCATGTGTTTCGCATGAATTTGAAGCTAAATCATGTGTTTCGCACAGATTTGAAGCTAACTCGTTTGTTTTGCCTGCATTTGAAGCTATATCAATTATATCGCAAGTATTTGAAGCTAAATCAGGTGTGACGCATGGCTTTGAAGATAAGCCATCTACTTCGCATTAATTTGAAGGTAAATCATGTGTTTCGCTTGGATTTAAAGGTAACTCGTTTGTTTCGCCAGGATTTGAAGCTAAATCATGTTTATCACAGTTATAAGAATCTAAACCATTCGTTTCGCAAGAACAAGAAGCTAAACCATGTGTTTCGCATGAATTTGAAGCTAAATCATGTGTTTCGCACAGATTTGAAGCTAACTCGTTTGTTTCGCCCTTATTTGAAGCTATATCATTTATATCGCAAGTATGTGAATCTAAATCATTTGTTTCGCATGGAGTTGAAGCTAAGGCTACTACTTCGCATTGATTTGACACTAAATCATCTGTTTTGCTTGGATTTGAATCTAACTCGTTTGTTTCGCCTGCATTTGAGGCTATATCATTTATATCGCAAGTATTTGAAGCTAAATCATTTCTGTCGCATGGCTTTGAAGCTAACTCGTTTGTTTCGCCTGCATTGAAGCTATATCACTTCTATCGCAAGTGTTTGAAGCTAAATCATTTGTGTCGCACGGATTTGAAGCTAAGCCTTCTACTTCGCATTGATTTGAAACTAAATCATCTGTTTTGCTTGGATTTGAATCTAACTCGTTTGTTTCGCCTGCATTTGAAGCTTTATCAATTATATCGCAATTATCTGAAGCTAAATCATTTGTTTCTCATGTATGTGAAGCTAAGCCTTCTACTTCGCATTGATTTGAAACTAAACCATGTGTTTCGCTGTGATTTGCAGCTAACTCGTTTGTTTCGCCTGCATTTGATGCTATATCAATTATATTGCAAGTATTTGAAGCTAAATCATTTGTGTTGCATGGCTTTGAAGATAAGCCTTCCACTTTGCATTAATTTGAAGGTAAATCATGTGTTTCGCTTGGATTTGAAGCTAAGCCTTCTACTTCGCATTGATTTGGAACTAAATCATGTGTTTCGCTTGGATTTGTAGCTAAGTTGTTTGTTTCGCATGCATTTGAATCTAAATCAATCATATAGCAAGTATTTGAAGCAGAATCATTTGTGTCGCATGGCTTTGAGGATAAGCCTTCTACTTCGCATTAATTTGAAGGTAAGTCATGTGTTTCGCTTGGATTTGAAGCTATGCCTACTACTTCGCATTGATTTGTAACTAAATCATGAGTTTCGCATGGATTTGAAGGTAAATCATGTGTTTCGCATGGATTTGAAACTATCTCGTTTGTTTCGCCTGCATTTGAAGCTAAATCATGTTTATCACATGTATCTGAATCTAAACCATTTGTTTCGCAAGAATATGAAGCTAAACCATGTGTTTCGCTTGGATTTGAAGGTAACTCGTTTGTTTCGCCTGCATTTGAAGCTATATCATTTATATCGCAAGTATGTGAAGTTAAATCATTTGTTTCGCATGGATTTTAAGCTAAGCCTTCTGCATCGCATGATTTGAAGCTAAATCATGTATTTCGCACAGATTTGAAACTAACTCGTTTGTTCCGCCCTTATTTGAAGCTATATCATTTATATCGCAAGTCTGTGAAGCTAAATCATTTGTTTCGCATGGAGTTGAAGCTAAGGCTTCTACTTCGCATTGATTTGACACTAAATCATGTGTTTCGCTTGGATTTGAAGCTAACTCGTTTGTTTCGCCTGCATTTGAAGCTTTATCAATTATATCGCAAGTATTTGAAGCTAAACGATTTGTGTCGCATGGCTTTGAAGATAAGCCTTCCTCTTTGCATTAATTTGAAGGTGAATCATGTGTTTCGCTTGGATTTGAAGGTAACTCGTTTGTTTCGCCTGCATTTGAAGCTATATCATTTATATCGCTAGTATGTGAAACTAAATCATTTGTTTCGCATGGATATGAAGCTATGTCTACTACTTCGCATTGATTTGAAACTAAATCATGTGTTTCGCATGGATTTGAAGCTAAATCATGTGTTTCGCATGGATGTGAAACTAACTCGATGTTTCGCCTGCATTTGAAGCTAAATTATGTTTATCACAAGTATCTGAATCTAAACAATTTGTTTCGCAAGAATATGAAACTAAACCATGTGTTTCGCATGAATTTTAAGCTAAATCATGTGTTTCGCACAGATTTGAAGCTAACTCGTTTGTTTCGCCTGCATTTGAAGCTATATCAATTATATGGCAAGTATTTGAAGCTAAATCATTTGTGTCGCATGGCTTTGAGGATAAGCCTTCCACTTTGCATTAATTTGAAGGTAAATCATGTGTTTCGCTTGGATTTGTAGCTAAGCCTTCTACTTCGCATTGATTTGAAACTAAACCATGTGTTTCGCTGGGATTTGAAGCTAACTCGTTTGTTTCGCCTGCATTTGATGCTATATCAATTATATTGCAAGTATTTGAAGCTAAATCATTTGTGTTGCATGGCTTTGAAGATAAGCCTTCCACTTTGCATTAATTTGAAGGTAAATCATGTGTTTCGCTTGGATTTGAAGCTAAGCCTTCTACTTCGCATTGATTTGGAACTAAATCATGTGTTTCGCTTGGATTTGTAGCTAAGTTGTTTGTTTCGCATGCATTTGAAGCTAAATCAATCATATAGCAAGTATTTGAAGCAGAATCATTTGTGTCGCATGGCTTTGAGGATAACCCTTCTACTTCGCATTAATTTGAAGGTAAGTCATGTGTTTCGCTTGGATTTGAAGCTATGCCTACTACTTCGCATTGATTTGTAACTAAATCATGTGTTTCGCATGGATTTGAAGGTAAATCATGTGTTTCGCATGGATTTGAAACTATCTCGTTTGTTTCGCCTGCATTTGAAGCTAAATCATGTTTATCACAAGTATCTGAATCTAAACCATTTGTTTCGCAAGAATATGAAGCTAAGCCATGTGTTTCGCTTGGATTTGAAGGTAACTCGTTTGTTTCGCCTGCATTTGAAGCTATATCAATTATATGGCAAGTATTTGAAGCTAAATCATTTGTGTCGCATGGCTTTGAGGATAAGCCTTCCACTTTGCATTAATTTGAAGGTAAATCATGTGTTTCGCTTGGATTTGTAGCTAAGCCTTCTACTTCGCATTGATTTGAAACTAAACCATGTGTTTCGCTGGGATTTGAAGCTAACTCGTTTGTTTCGCCTGCATTTGATGCTATATCAATTATATTGCAAGTATTTGAAGCTAAATCATTTGTGTTGCATGGCTTTGAAGATAAGCCTTCCACTTTGCATTAATTTGAAGGTAAATCATGTGTTTCGCTTGGATTTGAAGCTAAGCCTTCTACTTCGCATTGATTTGGAACTAAATCATGTGTTTCGCTTGGATTAGTAGCTAAGCTGTTTGTTTCGCATGCATTTGAAGCTAAATCAATCATATAGCAAGTATTTGAAGCAGAATCATTTGTGTCGCATGGCTTTGAGGATAAGCCTTCTACTTCGCATTAATTTGAAGGTAAGTCATGTGTTTCGCTTGGATTTGAAGCTATGCCTACTACTTCGCATTGATTTGTAACTAAATCATGTGTTTCGCATGGATTTGAAGGTAAATCATGTGTTTCGCATGGATTTGAAACTATCTCGTTTGTTTCGCCTGCATTTGAAGCTAAATCATGTTTATCACAAGTATCTGAATCTAAACCATTTGTTTCGCAAGAATATGAAGCTAAGCCATGTGTTTCGCTTGGATTTGAAGGTAACTCGTTTGTTTCGCCTGCATTTGAAGCTATATTAATTATATCGCAAGTATTTGAATCTAAATCATTTGTGTCTCATGGCTTTGAAGAAAGCCTTCTACTATGCATTAATTTGAAGGTAAATCATGCGTTTCGCTTGGATTTGAAGGTAACTCGTTTGTTTCGCCAGCATTTGAAGCTAAATCATGTTTATAACAATTATCTGAATCTAAACCATTTGTTTCGCAAGAATATGAAGCTAAACCATGTGAATTTGAAGCTAAATCATGTATTTCGCACAGATTTGAAGCTAACTCGTTTGTTTCGCCTGCATTTGAGGCTATATCATTTATATCGCAAGTATGTGAAGCTAAATCATTTGTTTCGCATGGATATGAAGCTATGTCTACTACTTCGCATTGATTTGAAACTAAATCATGTGTTTCGCATGGATTTGAAGCTAAATCATGTGTTTCGCATGGATGTGAAACTAACTCGATGTTTCGCCTGCATTTGAAGCTAAATTATGTTTATCACAAGTATCTGAATCTAAACCATTTGTTTCGCAAGAATATGAAGCTAAACCATGTGTTTCGCTTGGATTTGAAGGTAACTCGTTTGTTTCGCCTGCATTTGAAGCTATATCATTTATATCGCAAGTATGTGAAGCTAAATCATTTGTTTCGCATGGATTTTAAGCTAAGCCTTCTGCATCGCATGATTTGAAGCTAAATCATGTATTTCGCACAGATTTGAAGCTAACTCGTTTGTTCCGCCCTTATTTGAAGCTATATCATTTATATCGCAAGTCTGTGAAGCTAAATCATTTGTTTCGCATGGAGTTGAAGCTAAGGCTTCTACTTCGCATTGATTTGACACTAAATCATGTGTTTCGCTTGGATTTGAAGCTAACTCGTTTGTTTCGCCTGCATTTGAAGCTTTATCAATTATATCGCAAGTATTTGAAGCTAAACGATTTGTGTCGCATGGCTTTGAAGATAAGCCTTCCGCTTTGCATTAATTTGAAGGTGAATCATGTGTTTCGCTTGGATTTTAAGCTAAGCATTCTGCATCGCATGATTTGAAGCTAAATCATGTATTTCGCACAGATTTGAAGCTAACTCGTTTGTTCCGCCCTTATTTGAAGCTATATCATTTATATCGCAAGTCTGTGAAGCTAAATCATTAGTTTCGCATGGAGTTGAAGCTAAGGCTTCTACTTCGCATTGATTTGACACTAAATCATGTGTTTCGCTTGGATTTGAAGCTAACTCGTTTGTTTCGCCTGCATTTGAAGCTTTATCAATTATATCGCAAGTATTTGAATCTAAACGATTTGTGTCGCATGGCTTTGAAGATAAGCCTTCCTCTTTGCATTAATTTGAAGGTTAATCATGTGTTTCGCTTGGATTTGAAGGTAACTCGTTTGTTTCGCCTGCATTTGAAGCTATATCATTTATATCGCTAGTATGTGAAACTAAATCATTTGTTTCGCATGGATATGAAGCTATGTCTACTACTTCGCATTGATTTGAAACTAAATCATGTGTTTCGCATGGATTTGAAGCTAAATCATGTGTTTCGCATGGATTTGAAGCTAAATCATGTGTTTCGCATGGATGTGAAACTAACTCGATGTTTCGCCTGCATTTGAAGCTAAATTATGTTTATCACAAGTATCTGAATCTAAACAATTTGTTTCGCAAGAATATGAAACTAAACCATGTGTTTCGCAAGAATATGAAGCTAAGCCATGTGTTTCGCTTGGATTTGAAGGTAACTCGTTTGTTTCGCCTGCATTTGAAGCTATATCAATTATATGGCAAGTATTTGAAGCTAAATCATTTGTGTCGCATGGCTTTGAGGATAAGCCTTCCACTTTGCATTAATTTGAAGGTAAATCATGTGTTTCGCTTGGATTTGTAGCTAAGCCTTCTACTTCGCATTGATTTGAAACTAAACCATGTGTTTCGCTGGGATTTGAAGCTAACTCGTTTGTTTCGCCTGCATTTGATGCTATATCAATTATATTGCAAGTATTTGAAGCTAAATCATTTGTGTTGCATGGCTTTGAAGATAAGCCTTCCACTTTGCATTAATTTGAAGGTAAATCATGTGTTTCGCTTGGATTTGTAGCTAAGCCTTCTACTTCGCATTGATTTGAAACTAAACCATGTGTTTCGCTGGGATTTGAAGCTAACTCGTTTGTTTCGCCTGCATTTGATGCTATATCAATTATATTGCAAGTATTTGAAGCTAAATCATTTGTGTTGCATGGCTTTGAAGATAAGCCTTCCACTTTGCATTAATTTGAAGGTAAATCATGTGTTTCGCTTGGATTTGAAGCTAAGCCTTCTACTTCGCATTGATTTGGAACTAAATCATGTGTTTCGCTTGGATTTGTAGCTAAGTTGTTTGTTTCGCATGCATTTGAAGCTAAATCAATCATATAGCAAGTATTTGAAGCAGAATCATTTGTGTCGCATGGCTTTGAGGATAAGCCTTCTACTTCGCATTAATTTGAAGGTAAGTCATGTGTTTCGCTTGGATTTGAAGCTATGCCTACTACTTCGCATTGATTTGTAACTAAATCATGTGTTTCGCATGGATTTGAAGGTAAATCATGTGTTTCGCATGGATTTGAAACTATCTCGTTTGTTTCGCCTGCATTTGAAGCTAAATCATGTTTATCACAAGTATCTGAATCTAAACCATTTGTTTCGCAAGAATATGAAGCTAAGCCATGTGTTTCGCTTGGATTTGAAGGTAACTCGTTTGTTTCGCCTGCATTTGAAGCTATATCAATTATATGGCAAGTATTTGAAGCTAAATCATTTGTGTCGCATGGCTTTGAGGATAAGCCTTCCACTTTGCATTAATTTGAAGGTAAATCATGTGTTTCGCTTGGATTTGTAGCTAAGCCTTCTACTTCGCATTGATTTGAAACTAAACCATGTGTTTCGCTGGGATTTGAAGCTAACTCGTTTGTTTCGCCTGCATTTGATGCTATATCAATTATATTGCAAGTATTTGAAGCTAAATCATTTGTGTTGCATGGCTTTGAAGATAAGCCTTCCACTTTGCATTAATTTGAAGGTAAATCATGTGTTTCGCTTGGATTTGAAGCTAAGCCTTCTACTTCGCATTGATTTGGAACTAAATCATGTGTTTCGCTTGGATTAGTAGCTAAGTTGTTTGTTTCGCATGCATTTGAAGCTAAATCAATCATATAGCAAGTATTTGAAGCAGAATCATTTGTGTCGCATGGCTTTGAGGATAAGCCTTCTACTTCGCATTAATTTGAAGGTAAGTCATGTGTTTCGCTTGGATTTGAAGCTATGCCTACTACTTCGCATTGATTTGTAACTAAATCATGTGTTTCGCATGGATTTGAAGGTAAATCATGTGTTTCGCATGGATTTGAAACTATCTCGTTTGTTTCGCCTGCATTTGAAGCTAAATCATGTTTATCACAAGTATCTGAATCTAAACCATTTGTTTCGCAAGAATATGAAGCTAAGCCATGTGTTTCGCTTGGATTTGAAGGTAACTCGTTTGTTTCGCCTGTATTTGAAGCTATATTAATTATATCGCAAGTATTTGAATCTAAATCATTTGTGTCTCATGGCTTTGAAGAAAGCCTTCTACTATGCATTAATTTGAAGGTAAATCATGCGTTTCGCTTGGATTTGAAGGTAACTCGTTTGTTTCGCCAGCATTTGAAGCTAAATCATGTTTATCACAATTATCTGAATCTAAACCATTTGTTTCGCAAGAATATGAAGCTAAACCATGTGAATTTGAAGCTAAATCATGTATTTCGCACAGATTTGAAGCTAACTCGTTTGTTTCGCCTGCATTTGAGGCTATATCATTTATATCGCAAGTATGTGAAGCTAAATCATTTGTTTCGCATGGATATGAAGCTATGTCTACTACTTCGCATTGATTTGAAACTAAATCATGTGTTTCGCATGGATTTGAAGCTAAATCATGTGTTTCGCATGGATGTGAAACTAACTCGATGTTTCGCCTGCATTTGAAGCTAAATTATGTTTATCACAAGTATCTGAATCTAAACCATTTGTTTCGCAAGAATATGAAGCTAAACCATGTGTTTCGCTTGGATTTGAAGGTAACTCGTTTGTTTCGCCTGCATTTGAAGCTATATCATTTATATCGCAAGTATGTGAAGCTAAATCATTTGTTTCGCATGGATTTTAAGCTAAGCCTTCTGCATCGCATGATTTGAAGCTAAATCATGTATTTCGCACAGATTTGAAGCTAACTCGTTTGTTCCGCCCTTATTTGAAGCTATATCATTTATATCGCAAGTCTGTGAAGCTAAATCATTTGTTTCGCATGGAGTTGAAGCTAAGGCTTCTACTTCGCATTGATTTGACACTAAATCATGTGTTTCGCTTGGATTTGAAGCTAACTCGTTTGTTTCGCCTGCATTTGAAGCTTTATCAATTATATCGCAAGTATTTGAAGCTAAACGATTTGTGTCGCATGGCTTTGAAGATAAGCCTTCCGCTTTGCATTAATTTGAAGGTGAATCATGTGTTTCGCTTGGATTTTAAGCTAAGCATTCTGCATCGCATGATTTGAAGCTAAATCATGTATTTCGCACAGATTTGAAGCTAACTCGTTTGTTCCGCCCTTATTTGAAGCTATATCACTTATATCGCAAGTCTGTGAAGCTAAATCATTAGTTTCGCATGGAGTTGAAGCTAAGGCTTCTACTTCGCATTGATTTGACACTAAATCATGTGTTTCGCTTGGATTTGAAGCTAACTCGTTTGTTTCGCCTGCATTTGAAGCTTTATCAATTATATCGCAAGTATTTGAATCTAAACGATTTGTGTCGCATGGCTTTGAAGATAAGCCTTCCTCTTTGCATTAATTTGAAGGTTAATCATGTGTTTCGCTTGGATTTGAAGGTAACTCGTTTGTTTCGCCTGCATTTGAAGCTATATCATTTATATCGCTAGTATGTGAAACTAAATCATTTGTTTCGCATGGATATGAAGCTATGTCTACTACTTCGCATTGATTTGAAACTAAATCATGTGTTTCGCATGGATTTGAAGCTAAATCATGTGTTTCGCATGGATTTGAAGCTAAATCATGTGTTTCGCATGGATGTGAAACTAACTCGATGTTTCGCCTGCATTTGAAGCTAAATTATGTTTATCACAAGTATCTGAATCTAAACAATTTGTTTCGCAAGAATATGAAACTAAACCATGTGTTTCGCATGAATTTTAAGCTAAATCATGTGTTTCGCACAGATTTGAAGCTAACTCGTTTGTTTCGCCTGCATTTGAAGCTATATCAATTATATGGCAAGTATTTGAAGCTAAATCATTTGTGTCGCATGGCTTTGAGGATAAGCCTTCCACTTTGCATTAATTTGAAGGTAAATCATGTGTTTCGCTTGGATTTGTAGCTAAGCCTTCTACTTCGCATTGATTTGAAACTAAACCATGTGTTTCGCTGGGATTTGAAGCTAACTCGTTTGTTTCGCCTGCATTTGATGCTATATCAATTATATTGCAAGTATTTGAAGCTAAATCATTTGTGTTGCATGGCTTTGAAGATAAGCCTTCCACTTTGCATTAATTTGAAGGTAAATCATGTGTTTCGCTTGGATTTGAAGCTAAGCCTTCTACTTCGCATTGATTTGGAACTAAATCATGTGTTTCGCTTGGATTTGTAGCTAAGTTGTTTGTTTCGCATGCATTTGAAGCTAAATCAATCATATAGCAAGTATTTGAAGCAGAATCATTTGTGTCGCATGGCTTTGAGGATAAGCCTTCTACTTCGCATTAATTTGAAGGTAAGTCATGTGTTTCGCTTGGATTTGAAGCTATGCCTACTACTTCGCATTGATTTGTAACTAAATCATGTGTTTCGCATGGATTTGAAGGTAAATCATGTGTTTCGCATGGATTTGAAACTATCTCGTTTGTTTCGCCTGCATTTGAAGCTAAATCATGTTTATCACAAGTATCTGAATCTAAACCATTTGTTTCGCAAGAATATGAAGCTAAGCCATGTGTTTCGCTTGGATTTGAAGCTAAGTCATGTGCTTCGCACAGATTTGAAGCTAACTCGTTTGTTTCGCCTGCATTTGAAGCTATATCAATTATATCGCAAGTATTTGAAGCTAAATCATTTCTGTCGCATGGCTTTGAAGCTAACTCGTTTGTTTCGCCTGCATTGAAGCTATATCACTTCTATCGCAAGTATTTGAAGCTAAATCATTTGTGTCGCACGGATTTGAAGCTAAGCCTTCTACTTCGCATTGATTTGAAACTAAATCATCTGTTTTGCTTGGATTTGAATCTAACTCGTTTGTTTCGCCTGCATTTGAAGCTTTATCAATTATATCGCAATTATCTGAAGCTAAATCATTTGTTTCTCATGTATGTGAAGCTAAGCCTTCTACTTCGCATTGATTTGAAACTATACCATGTGTTTCGCTGTGATTTGAAGCTAACTCGTTTGTTTCGCCTGCATTTGATGCTATATCAATTATATTGCAAGTATTTGAAGCTAAATCATTTGTGTTGCATGGCTTTGAAGATAAGCCTTCCACTTTGCATTAATTTGAAGGTAAATCATGTGTTTCGCTTGGATTTGAAGCTAAGCCTTCTACTTCGCATTGATTTGGAACTAAATCATGTGTTTCGCTTGGATTTGTAGCTAAGTTGTTTGTTTCGCATGCATTTGAAGCTAAATCAAACATATAGCAAGTATTTGAAGCAGAATCATTTGTGTCGCATGGCTTTGAGGATAAGGCTTCTACTTCGCATTAATTTGAAGGTAAGTCATGTGTTTCGCTTGGATTTGAAGCTATGCCTACTACTTCGCATTGATGTGTAACTAAATCATGTGTTTCGCATGGATTTGAAGGTAAATCATGTGTTTCGCATGGATTTGAAACTATCTCGTTTGTTTCGCCTGCATTTGAAGCTAAATCATGTTTATCACAAGTATCTGAATCTAAACCAATTGTTTCGCAAGAATATGAAGCTAAACCGTGTGTTTCGCTTGGATTTGAAGGTAACTCGTTTGTTTCGCCTGCATTTGAAGCTATATCATTTATATCGCAAGTCTGTGAAGCTAAATCATTAGTTTCGCATGGAGTTGAAGCTAAGGCTTCTACTTCGCATTGATTTGACACTAAATCATGTGTTTCGCTTGGATTTGAAGCTAACTCGTTTGTTTCGCGTGCATTTGAAGCTTTATCAATTATATCGCAAGTATTTGAAGCTAAACGATTTGTGTCGCATGGCTTTGAAGATAAGCCTTCCTCTTTGCATTAATTTGAAGGTAAATCATGTGTTTCGCTTGGATTTCAAGGTAACTCGTTTGTTTCGCCTGCATTTGAAGCTATATCATTTATATCGCTAGTATGTGAAACTAAATCATTTGTTTCGCATGGATATGAAGCTATGTCTACTACTTCGCATTGATTTGAAACTAAATCATGTGTTTCGCATGGATTTGAAGCTAAATCATGTGTTTCGCATGGATGTGAAACTAACTCGATGTTTCGCCTGCATTTGAAGCTAAATTATGTTTATCACAAGTATCTGAATCTAAACAATTTGTTTCGCAAGAATATGAAGCTAAACCATGTGTTTCGCATGAATTTTAAGCTAAATCATGTGTTTCGCACAGATTTGAAGCTAACTCGTTTGTTTCGCCTCCATTTGTAGCTATATCAATTATATGGCAAGTATTTGAAGCTAAATCATTTGTGTCGCATGGCTTTGAGGATAAGCCTTCCACTTTGCATTAATTTGAAGGTAAATCATGTGTTTCGCTTGGATTTGTAGCTAAGCCTTCTACTTCGCATTGATTTGAAACTAAACCATGTGTTTCGCTGGGATTTGAAGCTAACTCGTTTGTTTCGCCTGCATCTGATGCTATATCAATTATATTGCAAGTATTTGAAGCTAAATCATTTGTGTTTCATGGCTTTGAAGATAAGCCTTCCACTTTGCATTAATTTGAAGGTAAATCATGTGTTTCGCTTGGATTTGAAGCTAAGCCTTCTACTTCGCATTGATTTGGAACTAAATCATGTGTTTCGCTTGGATTTGTAGCTAAGTTGTTTGTTTCGCATGCATTTGAAGCTAAATCAATCATATAGCAAGTATTTGAAGCAGAATCATTTGTGTCGCATGGCTTTGAGGATAAGCCTTCCACTTTGTATTAATTTGAAGGTAAATCATGTGTTTCGCTTGGATTTGAAGCTATGCCTACTACTTCGCATTGATTTGTAACTAAATCATGTGTTTCGCATGGATTTGAAGGTAAATCATGTATTTCGCATGGATTTGAAACTATCTCGTTTGTTTCGCCTGCATTTGAAGCTAAATCATGTTTATCACAAGTACCTGAATCTAAACCATTTGTTTCGCAAGAATATGAAGCTAAACCGTGTGTTTCGCATGAATTTGAAGCTAAGTCATGTGTTACGCACAGATTTGAAGCTAACTCGTTTGTTTCGCCTGCATTTGAAGCTATATCAATTATATCGCAAGTATTTGAAGCTAAATCATTTCTGTCGCATGGCTTTGAAGCTAACTCGTTTGTGTCGCCTGCATTGAAGCTATATCACTTCTATAGCAAGTATTTGAAGCTAAATCATTTGTGTCGCACGGATTTGAAGCTAAGCCTTCTACTTCGCATTGATTTGAAACTAAATCATCTGTTTTGCTTGGATTTGAATCTAACTCGTTTGTTTCGCCTGCATTTGTAGCTATATCAATTATATGGCAAGTATTTGAAGCTAAATCATTTGTGTCGCATGGCTTTGAGGATAAGCCTTCCACTTTGCATTAATTTGAAGGTAAATCATGTGTTTCGCTTGGATTTGTAGCTAAGCCTTCTACTTCGCATTGATTTGAAACTAAACCATGTGTTTCGCTGGGATTTGAAGCTAACTCGTTTGTTTCGCCTGCATCTGATGCTATATCAATTATATTGCAAGTATTTGAAGCTAAATCATTTGTGTTTCATGGCTTTGAAGATAAGCCTTCCACTTTGCATTAATTTGAAGGTAAATCATGTGTTTCGCTTGGATTTGAAGCTAAGCCTTCTACTTCGCATTGATTTGGAACTAAATCATGTGTTTCGCTTGGATTTGTAGCTAAGTTGTTTGTTTCGCATGCATTTGAAGCTAAATCAATCATATAGCAAGTATTTGAAGCAGAATCATTTGTGTCGCATGGCTTTGAGGATAAGCCTTCCACTTTGTATTAATTTGAAGGTAAATCATGTGTTTCGCTTGGATTTGAAGCTATGCCTACTACTTCGCATTGATTTGTAACTAAATCATGTGTTTCGCATGGATTTGAAGGTAAATCATGTATTTCGCATGGATTTGAAACTATCTCGTTTGTTTCGCCTGCATTTGAAGCTAAATCATGTTTATCACAAGTACCTGAATCTAAACCATTTGTTTCGCAAGAATATGAAGCTAAACCGTGTGTTTCGCATGAATTTGAAGCTAAGTCATGTGTTACGCACAGATTTGAAGCTAACTCGTTTGTTTCGCCTGCATTTGAAGCTATATCAATTATATCGCAAGTATTTGAAGCTAAATCATTTCTGTCGCATGGCTTTGAAGCTAACTCGTTTGTGTCGCCTGCATTGAAGCTATATCACTTCTATAGCAAGTATTTGAAGCTAAATCATTTGTGTCGCACGGATTTGAAGCTAAGCCTTCTACTTCGCATTGATTTGAAACTAAATCATCTGTTTTGCTTGGATTTGAATCTAACTCGTTTGTTTCGCCTGCATTTGAAGCTTTATCAATTATATCGCAATTATCTGAAGCTAAATCATTTGTTTCTCATGTATGTGAAGCTAAGCCTTCTACTTCGCATTGATTTGAAACTAAACCATGTGTTTCGCTGTGATTTGAAGCTAACTCGTTTGTTTCGCCTGCATTTGATGCTATATCAATTATATTGCAAGTATTTGAAGCTAAATCATTTGTGTTGCATGGCTTTGAAGATAAGACTTCCACTTTGCATTAATTTGAAGGTAAATCATGTGTTTCGCTTGGATTTGAAGCTAAGCCTTCTACTTCGCATTGATTTGGAACTAAATCATGTGTTTCGCTTGGATTTGTAGCTAAGTTGTTTGTTTCGCATGCATTTGAAGCTAAATCAATCATATGGCAAGTATTTGAAGCAGAATCATTTGTGTCGCATGGCTTTGAGGATAAGCCTTCTACTTCGCATTAATTTGAAGGTAAGTCATGTGTTTCGCTTGGATTTGAAGCTATGCCTACTACTTCGCATTGATTTGTAACTAAATCATGTGTTTTGCATGGATTTGAAACTATCTCGTTTGTTTCGCCTGCATTTGAAGCTGTATCATGTTTATCACAAGTATCTGAATCTAAACCATTTGTTTCGCAAGAATATGAAGCTAAACCATGTGTTTCGCTTGGATTTGAAGGTAACTCGATTGTTTCGCCTGCATTTGAAGCTATATCATTTATATCGCAAGTATGTGAAGCTAAATCATTTGTTTCGCATGGATTTTAAGCTAAGCCTTCTGCATCGCATGATTTGAAGCTAAATCATGTATTTCGCACAGATTTGAAGCTAACTCGTTTGTTCCGCCCTTATTTGAAGCTATATCATTTATATCGCAAGTCTGTGAAGCTAAATCATTTGTTTCGCATGGAGTTGAAGCTAAGGCTTCTACTTCGCATTGATTTGACACTAAATCATGTGTTTCGCTTGGATTTGAAGCTAACTCGTTTGTTTCGCCTGCATTTGAAGCTTTATCAATTATATCGCAAGTATTTGAAGCTAAACGATTTGTGTCGCATGGCTTTGAAGATAAGCCTTCCTCTTTGCATTAATTTGAAGGTAAATCATGTGTTTCGCTTGGATTTGAAGGTAACTCGTTTGTTTCGCCTGCATTTGAAGCTATATCATTTATATCGCTAGTATGTGAAACTAAATCATTTGTTTCGCATGGATATGAAGCTATGTCTACTACTTCGCATTGATTTGAAACTAAATCATGTGTTTCGCATGGATTTGAAGCTAAATCATGTTTATCACAAGTACCTGAATCTAAACCATTTGTTTCGCAAGAATATGAAGCTAAACCGTGTGTTTCGCATGAATTTGAAGCTAAGTCATGTGTTTCGCACAGATTTGAAGCTAACTCGTTTGTTTCGCCTGCATTTGAAGCTATATCAATTATATCGCAAGTATTTGAAGCTAAATCATTTCTGTCGCATGGCTTTGAAGCTAACTCGTTTGTTTCGCCTGCATTGAAGCTATATCACTTCTATAGCAAGTATTTGAAGCTAAATCATTTGTGTCGCACGGATTTGAAGCTAAGCCTTCTACTTCGCATTGATTTGAAACTAAATCATCTGTTTTGCTTGGATTTGAATCTAACTCGTTTGTTTCGCCTGCATTTGAAGCTTTATCAATTATATCGCAATTATTTGAAGCTAAATCATTTGTTTCTCATGTATGTGAAGCTAAGCCTTCTACTTCGCATTGATTTGAAACTAAACCATGTGTTTCGCTGTGATTTGAAGCTAACTCGTTTGTTTCGCCTGCATTTGATGCTATAACAATTATATTGCAAGTATTTGAAGCTAAATCATTTGTGTTGCATGGCTTTGAAGATAAGCCTTCCACTTTGCATTAATTTGAAGGTAAATCATGTGTTTCGCTTGGATTTGAAGCTAAGCCTTCTACTTCGCATTGATTTGGAACTAAATCATGTGTTTCGCTTGGATTTGTAGCTAAGTTGTTTGTTTCGCATGCATTTGAAGCTAAATCAATCATATAGCAAGTATTTGAAGCAGAATGATTTGAGTCGCATGGCTTTGAGGATAAGCCTTCTACTTCGCATTAATTTGAAGGTAAGTCATGTGTTTCGCTTGGATTTGAAGCTATGCCTACTACTTCGCATTGATTTGTAACTAAATCATGTGTTTCGCATGGATTTGAAGGTAAATCATGTGTTTCGCATGGATTTGAAACTATCACGTTTGTTTCGCCTGCATTTGAAGCTAAATCATGTTTATCATAAGTATCTGAATCTAAACCATTTGTTTCGCAAGAATATGAAGCTAAACCATGTGTTTCGCTTGGATTTGAAGCTAAACCTTCTACTTCGAACTGATTTGAAGCTAAATCATGCGTTTCGCATGGATTTGAAACTAACTCGTTTGTTTCGCATGCAGTTGAAGATAAATCATGTGTTTCGCTTGGATTTGAAGGTATGTCTACTACTTCGCATTGATTTGAAACTAAATCATGTGTTTCGCATGGATTTGAAGCTAAATCATGTGTTTCGCATGGATGTGAAACTAACTCGATGATTCGCCTGCAATTGAAGCTAAACCATGTTTATCACAAGTATCTGAATCTAAACCATTTGTTTCGCAAGAATATGAAGCTAATCCATGTGTTTCGCATGAATTTGAAGCTAAGTCATGTGTTTCGCAGAGATTTGAAGCTAACTCGTTGGTTTCACCTGCATTTGAAGCTATATCAATTATATCGCAAGTATTTGAAGCTAAATCATTTGTGTCGCATGGATTTGGGTATAAGCCTTCTAATTCGCATTAATTTGAAGGTAAATCGTGTGTTTCGCTTGGATTTGAAGCTAAATCATGTGTTTGGCACAGATTTGAAGCTAACTCGTTTGTTTCGCCTGCATTTGAAGCTATATCAATTATATCGCAAGTATTTGAAGCTAAATCATTTGTGTCGCATGGCTTTGAAGATAAGCCATCTACCTTGCGTTAATTTGAAGGTAAATCATGTGTTTCGCTTGGATTTGAAGGTATGTTTACTACTTCGCATTGATTTGAAACTAAATCATGTGTTTCGCATGGATTTGAAGCCAAATCATTCGTTTCGCATGGATTTGAAGCTAAGCCTTCTACTTCGCATTGATTTGAAGCTAAATCATATGTTTCGCATGGATTTGAAACTAAGCCTTCTACTTCACATTGATTTGAAACTAAATCATGTGTTTCGCATGGATTTGAAGCTAAATCATGTGTTTCGCACAGATTTGAAGCTAACTCGTTTATTTCGCCAGCATTTGAAGCTATATCAATTACATCGCAAGTATTTGTAGCTAAATCATTTGTGTCGCATGGAGTTGAAGCTAAGGCTTCTACTTCGCATTGATTTGACACTAAATCATGTGTTTCGCTTGTATTTGAAGCTAACTCGTTTGTTTCGCCTGCATTTGATGCTGTATCAATTATATCGCAAGTATTTGAAGCTAAATCATTTGTGTCACTCGGATTTGAAGCTAAGCCTTCTACTTCGTATTGATTTGAAACTAAATCATCTGTTTTGCTTGGATTTGAATCTAACTCGTTTGTTTCGCCTGCATTTGAAGCTTTATCAATTATATCGCAATTATCTGAAGCTAAATCATTTGGTTCTCATGTATGTGAAGCTAAGCCCTCTACTTCGCATTGATTTGAAACTAAACCATGTGTTTTGCTTGGATTTGAAGCTAACTCGTTTGTTTCGCCTGCATTTGAAGCTATATCATGTATTTCACAAGTATTTGAAGATAAACCGATTGCTTCGCATTGATTTGAAGCTAAGCCTTTTACTTGGGATTGATTTGAAGTTAAATCATGTGTTCCGCATTGATTTGAAGCTAAATCATGTGTTTCGCATGGATTTGAAGTTAACTCGTTTGTTTCGCATGCAGTCGAAGTTAAATCATGAATATCACAAGTATTTGAAGATAACCCATTTTTTTCGAAAGAATATGAAGCTAAACAATGTGTTTCGCATCGATATGAAGCTAAATCATGTGTTTCTCTTGCATTTTAAACTAACTCATTTGTTTTGCATGCAGTTGAAGCTGAATCATGTTTATCACAAGTATCTGAAGCTAAACCACTTGTTTCGCAAGAATATGAAGCTACACCATGTGCATCGCATTGATTTGAAGCTAAATCATGTGTTCCGCATGGATTTGAAGCTAACTCGTTTGTTTCGCCTGCATTTGATGCTATGTCATTTATATCGCAAGTATTTAAAGCCAAATCATTTGTGTCGCATGGCTTTGAAGCTAAGCCTTCTACTTCGCATTGATTTGAAGCTAAATCATGTGTTTCGCACAGATTTGAAGCTAACTCGTTTGTTTCGCCTGCATTTGAAGCTATATCATTTATATCACAAGTATGTGAAACTAAATCATTTGTTTCGCATGGATTTGAAGATAAGCCTTCTGCTTCGCATTGATTTGAAACTAAATCATGTGTTTCGCATGGATTTGAAGCTAAGCCTTCTACTTCACATTGATTTGAAACTAAATCATGTGGTTCGCAAGTATTTGAAGCTAAATCATGTGTTTCGCTTGGATTTGAAGCTAACTCGTTTGTTTTGTCTGCATTTGAAGCTATATCAATTATATCGCAAGTATTTGAAGCTAAATCATTTGTGTCTCATGGCTTTGAAGATAAGCCTTCTACTTTGCATTAATTTGAAGGTACATCATGTGTTTCGCTTGGATTTGAAGGTAACACATTTGTTTCGCCTGCATTTGAAACTATATCTCTTGTATCGCAAGTATCTGAAGCTAAATCATTTGTTTCTCATGAATTTGAAGCTAAGCTTTCTACATCGCATTGATTTCAAGATAAATCATGTGTTGCTCATGGATTTGAGTCTAACTCGTTTGTTACGCCTCCATTTGGAGCTATATCAGTTATATTCGCAAGTATTTGAATCTAAATCTTTCGTTTTGAACCTAAATAATGTGTTTCGCATGGATTAGAAGATAACTCGTTTGTTTCGCATGCAGGAGAAGGTAAATCATGTATACCACAAGTATTTGAAGCTAAACCATTTGATTCGCATAGATTTGAAGCTAACCCTTCTACTTCGCATTGATTTGAAGCAGAATCATGTGTTTCGCATGGATTTGAAGCTAACTCGTTTGTTTCGCCTGCATTAGAAGCTATATCATTTATATCGCAAGTATGTGAAGCTAAATCATTTGTTTCGTATGGATTTGAAGCTAAACCTTCTACTTCGCATTGATTTGAAACTAAATCATGTGTTTCGCTTGGATTGGAAGCTAACTCGTTTGTTTCGCCTGCATTTGAAGCTATATCAATTATATCGCAAGTATTTGAAGCTAAATCATTTGTGTCGCATGGCTTTGAAGCTAACTCGTTTGTTTCGCCTGCATTTGGAGCTATATCACTTATTATCGCTAGTATTTGAATATAAATCTTTCATTTTGAACCTAAATAATGTGTTTCGCATGGATTTGAAGATAATTCGTTCTTTACGCCCGCATTTGATGCTATATCACTTACATCGCCAGTATCTGAAGATAAATCGTTTATTTCGCATGAATTCCAAGCTATGACATCAAATGCGCATTGATTTGAAACTTAATCATGTGTTTCGCATGGATTAGACGATAACTCGTTTGTTTCGCCTGCATTTGAAGCTGTATCACTTATATCGCATGTATTTGAAGCTAAGTCATTTGTTTCGCACGGATTTGAAGCTAAGCCTTCTAATTCGCATTGATTTGAAGCTAAATCATCTGCTTAGCTTGGATTTGAAGCTAACACGTTTATTTCACATACAGTTGAACCTAAATCATGTATATCACAAGTATTTAAAGCGGACCATTTTGTTTCGCAAGAATATTAAGCAAAGCCATTTGTTTCGCAAGAATATGAAGCTAAACCATGTGTTTCGCATGAGTTTGGAGCTAAATCATGGGTTTCGCATGGATTTGAAGCTAACTCGTTTGTTTCGCCTCCATTTGAAGCTACATCACATATATTCGCAAGTATTTGAAGCCAAATCAGTTGTTTCGCATTGATTTGAAGCTAAGCTTTCTCATTCGCATTGATTTGAAGCGAAATCATGTGTCTCGCTTGGATTTGAAGCTAACTCGTTTGTTTCGCATGCAGTTGAAGGTAAATCATGTATACCACAAGTATTTAAAGCTAAACCATTTGTTTCGCATTGATTTAAAGCTAAGCCTTCAACTTCGCATTGATTTGAAGCTCAATCATTTGGTTCCCTTGGATTTGAAGGTAACGCGATTGTTTCGCATGCAGTTGAAGCTAAATCTTGTTTATCATAAGTATCTGAAGCTAAATCATCTGTTTCTCAAGATTATGAAGCTAAACCACGTGTTTTCATGGATTTGAAGCTAAATCATGATTTGCGCATTGATTTGAAGATAAGCCTTCTACTTCGCATAGATTTGTAGCTAAATCATTTGTTACGCATTTATTAGGAGCTAACTCGTCTGTTTCGCCTGCATTGAAGCTATATCACTTCTATCGCAAGTATTTGAAGCTAAATCATTTGTGTCGCATGGATTTGAAACTAAGCCTTCTACTTCGCATTGATTTGAAACTAAATCATCTGTTTTGCTTGGATTTGAATCTAACTCGTTTGTTTCGCCTGCATTTGAAGCTTTATCAATTATATCGCAATTATCTGAAGCTAAATCATTTGTTTCTCATGTATGTGAAGCTAAGCCCTCTACTTCGCATTGATTTGAAACTAAACCATGTGTTTTGCTTGGATTTGAAGCTAACTCGTTTGTTTCGCCTGCATTTGAAGCTATATCATGTATTTCACAAGTATTTGAAGATAAACCGATTGCTTCGCATTGATTTGAAGCTAAGCCTTTTACTTGGGATTGATTTGAAGTTAAATCATGTGTTCCGCATTGATTTGAAGCTAAATCATGTGTTTCGCATGGATTTGAAGTTAACTCGTTTGTTTCGCATGCAGTCGAAGTTAAATCATGAATATCACAAGTATTTGAAGATAACCCATTTTTTTCGCAAGAATATGAAGCTAAACAATGTGTTTCGCATCGATATGAAGCTAAATCATGTGTTTCTCTTGCATTTTAAACTAACTCATTTGTTTCGCATGCAGTTGAAGCTGAATCATGTTTATCACAAGTATCTGAAGCTAAACCACTTGTTTCGCAAGAATATGAAGCTACACCATGTGCATCGCATTGATTTGAAGCTAACTCATGTGTTCCGCATGGATTTGAAGCGATCTCGTTTGTTTTGCCTGCAGTTGAAGGTATATCATTTATATCGCAAGTATTTGAAGCTAAATCATTTGTGTCGCTTGGCTTTGTGGCTAACCCTTCTACTTCCCATTGATTTGTAGCTAAATCATTTGTTTCCCTTGGATTTGAAGCTAACTCGATTGTTTCGCATGCAGTTGAAGCTAAATCATGTTTATCACAAGTATCTGAAGCTGAACCACTTGTTTCGCAAGTATATGAAGCTAATCCATGTGTTTCGCATGAATTTGGAGCTAAATCATGTGTTTGGCCTGCATTTGAAGCTAACTCGTTTGTTTCGCCTGCGTTTGAAGCTATATCATGTATATCACAAGAATTTGAAGCAAAATCATTTGATTCGCATGGATTTGAAGCCAAGCTTTCTACTTCGCATTGGTTTGAAGCAAACTCATGTGTTTCGCATGAATTTGAAGCTTTATCAATTATATCGCAAGTATTTGAAGCAAATTCATTTTTGTCACGTGGATTTGAAGCTTCGCCTTCTACTCCGCATTGATTTGAAACTAAACCATGTGTTTCGCTTGGATTTGAAGCTAAGCCTTCTACTTCGCATTGATTTGGAACTAAATCATGTGTTTCGCTTGGATTTGTAGCTAAGTTGTTTGTTTCGCATGCATTTGAAGCTAAATCAATCATATAGCAAGTATTTGAAGCAGAATCATTTGAGTCGCATGGCTTTGAGGATAAGCCTTCTACTTCGCATTAATTTGAAGGTAAGTCATGTGTTTCGCTTGGATTTGAAGCTATGCCTACTACTTCGCATTGATTTGTAACTAAATCATGTGTTTCGCATGGATTTGAAGGTAAATCATGTGTTTCGCATGGATTTGAAACTATCACGTTTGTTTCGCCTGCATTTGAAGCTAAATCATGTTTATCATAAGTATCTGAATCTAAACCATTTGTTTCGCAAGAATATGAAGCTAAACCATGTGTTTCGCTTGGATTTGAAGCTAAACCTTCTACTTCGAACTGATTTGAAGCTAAATCATGCGTTTCGCATGGATTTGAAACTAACTCGTTTGTTTCGCATGCAGTTGAAGATAAATCATGTGTTTCGCTTGGATTTGAAGGTATGTCTACTACTTCGCATTGATTTGAAACTAAATCATGTGTTTCGCATGGATTTGAAGCTAAATCATGTGTTTCGCATGGATGTGAAACTAACTCGATGATTGGCCTGCAATTGAAGCTAAACCATGTTTATCACAAGTATCTGAATCTAAACCATTTGTTTCGCAAGAATATGAAGCTAATCCATGTGTTTCGCATGAATTTGAAGCTAAGTCATGTGTTTCGCAGAGATTTGAAGCTAACTCGTTGGTTTCACCTGCATTTGAAGCTATATCAATTATATCGCAAGTATTTGAAGCTAAATCATTTGTGTCGCATGGATTTGGGTATAAGCCTTCTACTTCGCATTAATTTGAAGGTAAATCGTGTGTTTCGCTTGGATTTGAAGCTAAATCATGTGTTTGGCACAGATTTGAAGCTAACTCGTTTGTTTCGCCTGCATTTGAAGCTATATCAATTATATCGCAAGTATTTGAAGCTAAATCATTTGTGTCGCATGGCTTTGAAGATAAGCCATCTACCTTGCGTTAATTTGAAGGTAAATCATATGTTTCGCTTGGATTTGAAGGTATGTTTACTACTTCGCATTGATTTGAAACTAAATCATGTGTTTCGCATGGATTTGAAGCCAAATCATTCGTTTCGCATGGATTTGAAGCTAAGCCTTCTACTTCGCATTGATTTGAAGCTAAATCATATGTTTCGCATGGATTTGAAACTAAGCCTTCTACTTCACATTGATTTGAAACTAAATCATGTGTTTCGCATGGATTTGAAGCTAAATCATGTGTTTCGCACAGATTTGAAGCTAACTCGTTTATTTCGCCAGCATTTGAAGCTATATCAATTACATCGCAAGTATTTGAAGCTAAATCATTTGTGTCGCATGGAGTTGAAGCTAAGGCTTCTACTTCGCATTGATTTGACACTAAATCATGTGTTTCGCTTGGATTTGAAGCTAACTCGTTTGTTTCGCCTGCATTTGATGCTGTATCAATTATATCGCAAGTATTTGAAGCTAAATCATTTGTGTCACTCGGATTTGAAGCTAAGCCTTCTACTTCGTATTGATTTGAAACTAAATCATCTGTTTTGCTTGGATTTGAATCTAACTCGTTTGTTTCGCCTGCATTTGAAGCTTTATCAATTATATCGCAATTATCTGAAGCTAAATCATTTGTTTCTCATGTATGTGAAGCTAAGCCCTCTACTTCGCATTGATTTGAAACTAAACCATGTGTTTTGCTTGGATTTGAAGCTAACTCGTTTGTTTCGCCTGCATTTGAAGCTATATCATGTATTTCACAAGTATTTGAAGATAAACCGATTGCTTCGCATTGATTTGAAGCTAAGCCTTTTACTTGGGATTGATTTGAAGTTAAATCATGTGTTCCGCATTGATTTGAAGCTAAATCATGTGTTTCGCATGGATTTGAAGTTAACTCGTTTGTTTCGCATGCAGTCGAAGTTAAATCATGAATATCACAAGTATTTGAAGATAACCCATTTTTTTCGAAAGAATATGAAGCTAAACAATGTGTTTCGCATCGATATGAAGCTAAATCATGTGTTTCTCTTGCATTTTAAACTAACTCATTTGTTTTGCATGCAGTTGAAGCTGAATCATGTTTATCACAAGTATCTGAAGCTAAACCACTTGTTTCGCAAGAATATGAAGCTACACCATGTGCATCGCATTGATTTGAAGCTAAATCATGTGTTCCGCATGGATTTGAAGCTAACTCGTTTGTTTCGCCTGCATTTGATGCTATGTCATTTATATCGCAAGTATTTAAAGCCAAATCATTTGTGTCGCATGGCTTTGAAGCTAAGCCTTCTACTTCGCATTGATTTGAAGCTAAATCATGTGTTTCGCACAGATTTGAAGCTAACTCGTTTGTTTCGCCTGCATTTGAAGCTATATCATTTATATCACAAGTATGTGAAACTAAATCATTTGTTTCGCATGGATTTGAAGATAAGCCTTCTGCTTCGCATTGATTTGAAACTAAATCATGTGTTTCGCATGGATTTGAAGCTAAGCCTTCTACTTCACATTGATTTGAAACTAAATCATGTGGTTCGCAAGTATTTGAAGCTAAATCATGTGTTTCGCTTGGATTTGAAGCTAACTCGTTTGTTTTGTCTGCATTTGAAGCTATATCAATTATATCGCAAGTATTTGAAGCTAAATCATTTGTGTCTCATGGCTTTGAAGATAAGCCTTCTACTTTGCATTAATTTGAAGGTACGTCATGTGTTTCGCTTGGATTTGAAGGTAACACATTTGTTTCGCCTGCATTTGAAACTATATCTCTTGTATCGCAAGTATCTGAAGCTAAATCATTTGTTTCTCATGAATTTGAAGCTAAGCTTTCTACTTCGCATTGATTTCAAGATAAATCATGTGTTGCTCATGGATTTGAGTCTAACTCGTTTGTTACGCCTCCATTTGGAGCTATATCAGTTATATTCGCAAGTATTTGAATCTAAATCTTTCGTTTTGAACCTAAATAATGTGTTTCGCATGGATTAGAAGATAACTCGTTTGTTTCGCATGCAGGAGAAGGTAAATCATGTATACCACAAGTATTTGAAGCTAAACCATTTGATTCGCATAGATTTGAAGCTAACCCTTCTACTTCGCATTGATTTGAAGCAGAATCATGTGTTTCGCATGGATTTGAAGCTAACTCGTTTGTTTCGCCTGCATTAGAAGCTATATCATTTATATCGCAAGTATGTGAAGCTAAATCATTTGTTTCGTATGGATTTGAAGCTAAACCTTCTACTTCGCATTGATTTGAAACTAAATCATGTGTTTCGCTTGGATTGGAAGCTAACTCGTTTGTTTCGCCTGCATTTGAAGCTATATCAATTATATCGCAAGTATTTGAAGCTAAATCATTTGTGTCGCATGGCTTTGAAGCTAACTCGTTTGTTTCGCCTGCATTTGGAGCTATATCACTTATTATCGCTAGTATTTGAATATAAATCTTTCATTTTGAACCTAAATAATGTGTTTCGCATGGATTTGAAGATAATTCGTTCTTTACGCCCGCATTTGATGCTATATCACTTACATCGCCAGTATCTGAAGATAAATCGTTTATTTCGCATGAATTCCAAGCTATGACATCAAATGCGCATTGATTTGAAACTTAATCATGTGTTTCGCATGGATTAGACGATAACTCGTTTGTTTCGCCTGCATTTGAAGCTGTATCACTTATATCGCATGTATTTGAAGCTAAGTCATTTGTTTCGCACGGATTTGAAGCTAAGCCTTCTAATTCGCATTGATTTGAAGCTAAATCATCTGCTTAGCTTGGATTTGAAGCTAACACGTTTATTTCACATACAGTTGAACCTAAATCATGTATATCACAAGTATTTAAAGCTGACCATTTTGTTTCGCAAGGATATTAAGCAAAGCCATTTGTTTCGCAAGAATATGAAGCTAAACCATGTGTTTCGCATGAGTTTGGAGCTAAATCATGGGTTTCGCATGGATTTGAAGCTAACTCGTTTGTTTCGCCTCCATTTGAAGCTACATCACATATATTCGCAAGTATTTGAAGCCAAATCAGTTGTTTCGCATTGATTTGAAGCTAAGCTTTCTCATTCGCATTGATTTGAAGCGAAATCATGTGTCTCGCTTGGATTTGAAGCTAACTCGTTTGTTTCGCATGCAGTTGAAGGTAAATCATGTATACCACAAGTATTTAAAGCTAAACAATTTGTTTCGCATTGATTTAAAGCTAAGCCTTCAACTTCGCATTGATTTGAAGCTCAATCATTTGTTTCCCTTGGATTTGAAGCTAACGCGATTGTTTCGCATGCAGTTGAAGCTAAATCTTGTTTATCATAAGTATCTGAAGCTAAATCATCTGTTTCTCAAGATTATGAAGCTAAACCACGTGTTTTCATGGATTTGAAGCTAAATCATGTTTTGCGCATTGATTTGAAGCTAAGCCTTCTACTTCGCATAGATTTGTAGCTAAATCATTTGTTACGCATTTATTAGGAACTAACTCGTCTGTTTCGCCTGCATTGAAGCTATATCACTTCTATCGCAAGTATTTGAAGCTAAATCATTTGTGTCGCATGGATTTGAAACTAAGCCTTCTACTTCGCATTGATTTGAAACTAAATCATCTGTTTTGCTTGGATTTGAATCTAACTCGTTTGTTTCGCCTGCATTTGAAGCTTTATCAATTATATCGCAATTATCTGAAGCTAAATCATTTGTTTCTCATGTATGTGAAGCTAAGCCCTCTACTTCGCATTGATTTGAAACTAAACCATGTGTTTTGCTTGGATTTGAAGCTAACTCGTTTGTTTCGCCTGCATTTGAAGCTATATCATGTATTTCACAAGTATTTGAAGATAAACCGATTGCTTCGCATTGATTTGAAGCTAAGCCTTTTACTTGGGATTGATTTGAAGTTAAATCATGTGTTCCGCATTGATTTGAAGCTAAATCATGTGTTTCGCATGGATTTGAAGTTAACTCGTTTGTTTCGCATGCAGTCGAAGTTAAATCATGAATATCACAAGTATTTGAAGATAACCCATTTTTTTCGCAAGAATATGAAGCTAAACAATGTGTTTCGCATCGATATGAAGCTAAATCATGTGTTTCTCTTGCATTTTAAACTAACTCATTTGTTTCGCATGCAGTTGAAGCTGAATCATGTTTATCACAAGTATCTGAAGCTAAACCACTTGTTTCGCAAGAATATGAAGCTACACCATGTGCATCGCATTGATTTGAAGCTAACTCATGTGTTCCGCATGGATTTGAAGCGATCTCGTTTGTTTTGCCTGCAGTTGAAGGTATATCATTTATATCGCAAGTATTTGAAGCTAAATCATTTGTGTCGCTTGGCTTTGTGGCTAACCCTTCTACTTCCCATTGATTTGTAGCTAAATCATTTGTTTCCCTTGGATTTGAAGCTAACTCGATTGTTTCGCATGCAGTTGAAGCTAAATCATGTTTATCACAAGTATCTGAAGCTGAACCACTTGTTTCGCAAGTATATGAAGCTAATCCATGTGTTTCGCATGAATTTGGAGCTAAATCATGTGTTTGGCCTGCATTTGAAGCTAACTCGTTTGTTTCGCCTGCGTTTGAAGCTATATCATGTATATCACAAGAATTTGAAGCAAAATCATTTGATTCGCATGGATTTGAAGCCAAGCCTTCTACTTCGCATTGGTTTGAAGCAAACTCATGTGTTTCGCATGAATTTGAAGCTTTATCAATTATATCGCAAGTATTTGAAGCAAATTCATTTTTGTCACGTGGATTTGAAGCTTCGCCTTCTACTCCGCATTGATTTGAAACTAAACCATGTGTTGCGCTTGGATTTGAAGCTAACTCGTTTGTTTCGCCTGCATTTGAAAGTGTATCATTTATATCGCAAGTATATGAAGCTAAACCATTTGTTTCGGAAGAATATGAACATAAACCATGTGTTTCGCTTGGATTTGAAGCTAACTCGTTTGTTTCGCCTGCATTTGACGCTATATCATTTATATCGCAAGTATTTGAAGCTAAATCATTTGTGTCGCATGGCTTTGACGATAAGCCTTCTACTTTGCATTAATTTGAAGGTAAATGGTTTTGTAGGTAACACGTTTGTTTCGCTTGCATTTGAAGCTAAATCATGTTTATCACAAGTATCTGAATCTAAACCATTTGTTTCGCAAGAATATGAAGCTAAACCATGTGTTTCGCATGAATTTGAAGCTAAATCATGTGTTTCGCACAGATTTGAAGCTAACTCGTTTGTTTTGCCTGCATTTCAAGCTATATTATTTATATCGCAAGTATGTGAAGCTAAATCATGTGTTTCGCACGGATTCGAAGCTATCTCGTTTCTTTCGCCTGCAGTAGAATCTATATCACTTATATAGCAAGAATTTGAAGCCAAATCATTTCTTCCGCATGGATTTGAAGCTAAGGCTTCTACATCGCATTGATTAGATGCTGAATCATGTGTTTCGCTTGGTTTTGGTGCTAACTCGTTTGTTTCGCCTGCAGTTGACACTATATCACTTATATCGCAAGTATTTTAATCTAAATCATTGGTTTCGCATGGATTTGAAGCTGAGCCTTCTACTTCGCACTGATTTGAAGCATAATAATGTGTTTCGCTTGGATTTGAAGCTAAATGATGTGTTTCGCATTGATTTGAAGATAACTCGTTTGTTTCGCATGCAGTTGAAGCTAAATCATGTATATCACAAGTATTTGAAGCTAAATCAATCGTTTCGCATGGGGATGAACCTAAGCCTTCTACTTCGCATTGATTTGAAGGTAAATCATATGTTTCGCATGGATTAGAAGCTAACTCGTTTGTTTCACCTGCATTTGAAGCTATATCACCTATATTCCAAGTGTTTGAAGCTCAATCATTTGTTCCACATGGATTTGAAGCTAAACCTTATACATCGCATTGATTTGAAGCTAAATATTGTGTATTGCATGGATTTGAAGCTAAACCTTCTACATAGCATTGATTTACAGCTAAGTCATGTGTTTCGCATGGATGTGAAGCTATCTCATTTGTTTCGCCTGCCGTATAATCTTTATCACTTATATAGCAAGTATTTGAAGCTAAATCATTTGTTCCGCATGGATTTGAAGCTATGGCTTCTACATCGCATTGATTTGAAGGTAAATCTTGTGTATTGCATGGATTTGAAGCTAAACCTTCTACATAGCATTGATTTACAGCTAAATAATGTGTTTCGCATGGATTTGAAGCTATCTCGTTTGTTTCGCCTGCATTAGAATCTATATCACTTATATCCCTAGTGTTTGAAGCTAAATCATTTGTTTCGCACGGATTTGAAGCTAAACATTCTATATCGCATTGATTTGAATCTAAATCATGTGTTTCGATTGGATTTGAAGCTAAACCTTCTACATCTCCTTGATATGAAGCTAAATCATGTATTTCGCTTGGATTTGAAGCTAACTGGTTTGTTTCGTCTGCATTTGAAGCTATATCAGTTATTTCGATACTATCAGGATCTAAATCATTTGTGTCGCCTGGATTTGAAGCTAAACCTTCTACGTGGCATTGTCTTGAAGCATAATCATGTGTTTCGCATGGATTTGAAGCTAAATCGATTGTTTCGCCTGCATTTGATGCTATGTCACTTATATCGCAAGTATCTGAACCTAAATCATTTGTGTCGCATGTATTTGAAGTTGAATCTTCTACATCGCATTGATTTGAAGCTAAATCATGTGTTTCGCTTGGATATGAAGCAAACTCGTTTGTTTCGTCTGCACTTGAATCTATATCACTTGTATCGCAAGTATTTGCCGAAAAATCACTTGTTTCCCATGGATTTGAAGCTAAGATATCTAGTTCGCATTGATTTGGAACTAAATCATGTGTTCCGAATGGATTTGAAGCTAACTCGTTTGTTTTGCCTGCATTTGAAGTTCTATAATTTATATCGCAAGTATTTGAAGCTAAATCATTTGTTTCGCATGAATTTTAAGCTAAATCATGTGTTTCCTTCTACATAGCATCGCTTTGAAGCTTAATCATGTGTTTCGCATGGATTTGAAGCTAAGTCGATTGTTTCGCCTGCATTTGATGCTATATCACTTATACCGCAAGTATCTCAAGCTAAATCATTTGTGTCGCATGGCTTTGAAGATAAGCCATCTACTTTGCATTAATTTGAAGGTAAATCATGTGTTTCGCTTGGATTTGAAGGTAACTCGTTTGTTTCGCCAGCATTTGAAGCTATATCAATTATATCGCAAGTATTTGAAGCTAAATCATTTGTGTCGCATGGATTTGGGTATAAGCCTTCTACTTCGCATTAATTTGAAGGTAAATCGTGTGTTTCGCTTGGATTTGAAGCTAAATCATGTGTTTCGCACAGATTTGAAGCTAACTCGTTTGTTTCGCCTGCATTTGAAGCTATATCAATTATATCGTAAGTATTTGAAGCTAAATCATTTGTGTCGCATGGCTTTGAAGATAAGCCATCTACCTTGCGTTAATTTGAAGGTAAATCATGTGTTTCGCTTGGATTTGAAGGTATGTTTACTACTTCGCATTGATTTGAAACTAAATCATGTGTTTCGCATGGATTTGAAGCCAAATCATTCGTTTCGCATGGATTTGAAGCTAAGCCTTCTACTTCGCATTGATTTGAAGCTAAATCATATGTTTCGCATGGATTTGAAACTAAGCCTTCTACTTCACATTGATTTGAAACTAAATCATGTGTTTCGCATGGATTTGAAGCTAAATCATGTGTTTCGCACAGATTTGAAGCTAACTCGTTTATTTCGCCAGCATTTGAAGCTATATCAATTACATCGCAAGTATTTGAAGCTAAATCATTTGTGTCGCATGGAGTTGAAGCTAAGGCTTCTACTTCGCATTGATTTGACACTAAATAATGTGTTTCGCTTGGATTTGAAGCTAACTCGTTTGTTTCGCCTGCATTTGATGCTGTATCAATTATATCGCAAGTATTTGAAGCTAAATCATTTGTGTCACTCGGATTTGAAGCTAAGCCTTCTACTTCGTATTGATTTGAAACTAAATCATCTGTTTTGCTTGGATTTGAATCTAACTCGTTTGTTTCGCCTGCATTTGAAGCTTTATCAATTATATCGCAATTATCTGAAGCTAAATCATTTGTTTCTCATGTATGTGAAGCTAAGCCCTCTACTTCGCATTGATTTGAAACTAAACCATGTGTTTTGCTTGGATTTGAAGCTAACTCGTTTGTTTCGCCTGCATTTGAAGCTATATCATGTATTTCACAAGTATTTGAAGATAAACCGATTGCTTCGCATTGATTTGAAGCTAAGCCTTTTACTTGGGATTGATTTGAAGTTAAATCATGTGTTCCGCATTGATTTGAAGCTAAATCATGTGTTTCGCATGGATTTGAAGTTAACTCGTTTGTTTCGCATGCAGTCGAAGTTAAATCATGAATATCACAAGTATTTGAAGATAACCCATTTTTTTCGAAAGAATATGAAGCTAAACAATGTGTTTCGCATCGATATGATGCTAAATCATGTGTTTCTCTTGCATTTTAAACTAACTCATTTGTTTTGCATGCAGTTGAAGCTGAATCATGTTTATCACAAGTATCTGAAGCTAAACCACTTGTTTCGCAAGAATATGAAGCTACACCATGTGCATCGCATTGATTTGAAGCTAAATCATGTGTTCCGCATGGATTTGAAGCTAACTCGTTTGTTTCGCCTGCATTTGATGCTATGTCATTTATATCGCAAGTATTTAAAGCCAAATCATTTGTGTCGCATGGCTTTGAAGCTAAGCCTTCTACTTCGCATTGATTTGAAGCTAAATCATGTGTTTCGCACAGATTTGAAGCTAACTCGTTTGTTTCGCCTGCATTTGAAGCTATATCATTTATATCACAAGTATGTGAAACTAAATCATTTGTTTCGCATGGATTTGAAGATAAGCCTTCTGCTTCGCATTGATTTGAAACTAAATCATGTGTTTCGCATGGATTTGAAGCTAAGCCTTCTACTTCACATTGATTTGAAACTAAATCATGTGGTTCGCAAGTATTTGAAGCTAAATCATGTGTTTCGCTTGGATTTGAAGCTAACTCGTTTGTTTTGTCTGCATTTGAAGCTATATCAATTATATCGCAAGTATTTGAAGCTAAATCATTTGTGTCTCATGGCTTTGAAGATAAGCCTTCTACTTTGCATTAATTTGAAGGTACATCATGTGTTTCGCTTGGATTTGAAGGTAACACATTTGTTTCGCCTGCATTTGAAACTATATCTCTTGTATCGCAAGTATCTGAAGCTAAATCATTTGTTTCTCATGAATTTGAAGCTAAGCTTTCTACTTCGCATTGATTTCAAGATAAATCATGTGTTGCTCATGGATTTGAGTCTAACTCGTTTGTTACGCCTCCATTTGGAGCTATATCAGTTATATTCGCAAGTATTAGAATCTAAATCTTTCGTTTTGAACCTAAATAATGTGTTTCGCATGGATTAGAAGATAACTCGTTTGTTTCGCATGCAGGAGAAGGTAAATCATGTATACCACAAGTATTTGAAGCTAAACCATTTGATTCGCATAGATTTGAAGCTAACCCTTCTACTTCGCATTGATTTGAAGCAGAATCATGTGTTTCGCATGGATTTGAAGCTAACTCGTTTGTTTCGCCTGCATTAGAAGCTATATCATTTATATCGCAAGTATGTGAAGCTAAATCATTTGTTTCGTATGGATTTGAAGCTAAACCTTCTACTTCGCATTGATTTGAAACTAAATCATGTGTTTCGCTTGGATTGGAAGCTAACTCGTTTGTTTCGCCTGCATTTGAAGCTATATCAATTATATCGCAAGTATTTGAAGCTAAATCATTTGTGTCGCATGGCTTTGAAGCTAACTCGTTTGTTTCGCCTGCATTTGGAGCTATATCACTTATTATCGCTAGTATTTGAATATAAATCTTTCATTTTGACCCTAAATAATGTGTTTCGCATGGATTTGAAGATAATTCGTTCTTTACGCCCGCATTTGATGCTATATCACTTACATCGCCAGTATCTGAAGATAAATCGTTTATTTCGCATGAATTCCAAGCTATGACATCAAATGCGCATTGATTTGAAACTTAATCATGTGTTTCGCATGGATTAGACGATAACTCGTTTGTTTCGCCTGCATTTGAAGCTGTATCACTTATATCGCATGTATTTGAAGCTAAGTCATTTGTTTCGCACGGATTTGAAGCTAAGCCTTCTAATTCGCATTGATTTGAAGCTAAATCATCTGCTTAGCTTGGATTTGAAGCTAACACGTTTATTTCACATACAGTTGAACCTAAATCATGTATATCACAAGTATTTAAAGCTGACCATTTTGTTTCGCAAGAATATTAAGCAAAGCCATTTGTTTCGCAAGAATATGAAGCTAAACCATGTGTTTCGCATGAGTTTGGAGCTAAATCATGGGTTTCGCATGGATTTGAAGCTAACTCGTTTGTTTCGCCTCCATTTGAAGCTACATCACTTATATTCGCAAGTATTTGAAGCCAAATCAGTTGTTTCGCATTGATTTGAAGCTAAGCTTTCTCATTCGCATTGATTTGAAGCTCAATCATTTGTTTCCCTTGGATTTGAAGCTAACGCGATTGTTTCGCATGCAGTTGAAGCTAAATCTTGTTTATCATAAGTATCTGAAGCTAAATCATCTGTTTCTCAAGATTATGAAGCTAAACCACGTGTTTTCATGGATTTGAAGCTAAATCATGTTTTGCGCATTGATTTGAAGCTAAGCCTTCTACTTCGCATAGATTTGTAGCTAAATCATTTGTTACGCATTTATTAGGAGCTAACTCGTCTGTTTCGCCTGCATTGAAGCTATATCACATCTATCGCAAGTATTTGAAGCTAAATCATTTGTGTCGCATGGATTTGAAACTAAGCCTTCTACTTCGCATTGATTTGAAACTAAATCATCTGTTTTGCTTGGATTTGAATCTAACTCGTTTGTTTCGCCTGCATTTGAAGCTTTATCACTTATATCGCAATTATCTGAAGCTAAATCATTTGTTTCTCATGTATGTGAAGCTAAGCCCTCTACTTCGCATTGATTTGAAACTAAACCATGTGTTTTGCTTGGATTTGAAGCTAATTCGTTTGTTTCGCCTGCATTTGAAGCTATATCATGTATTTCACAAGTATTTGAAGATAAACCGATTGCTTCGCATTGATTTGAAGCTAAGCCTTTTACTTGGGATTGATTTGAAGTTAAATCATGTGTTCCGCATTGATTTGAAGCTAAATCATGTGTTTCGCATGGATTTGAAGTTAACTCGTTTGTTTCGCATGCAGTCGAAGTTAAATCATGAATATCACAAGTATTTGAAGATAACCCATTTTTTTCGCAAGAATATGAAGCTAAACAATGTGTTTCGCATCGATATGAAGCTAAATCATGTGTTTCTCTTGCATTTTAAACTAACTCATTTGTTTCGCATGCAGTTGAAGCTGAATCATGTTTATCACAAGTATCTGAAGCTAAACCACTTGTTTCGCAAGAATATGAAGCTACACCATGTGCATCGCATTGATTTGAAGCTAACTCATGTGTTCCGCATGGATTTGAAGCGATCTCGTTTGTTTTGCCTGCAGTTGAAGGTATATCATTTATATCGCAAGTATTTGAAGCTAAATCATTTGTGTCGCTTGGCTTTGTGGCTAACCCTTCTACTTCCCATTGATTTGTAGCTAAATCATTTGTTTCCCTTGGATTTGAAGCTAACTCGATTGTTTCGCATGCAGTAGAATCTACATCACTCATATAGCAAGTATTTGAAGCTAAATCATTTGTTTCGCATGAATTTTAAGCTAAATCATGTGTTTCCTTCTACATAGCATCGCTTTGAAGCTAAATCATCTGTTTCGCATGGATTTGAAGCTATCTCGTTTGTTTCGCCTGCAGTAGAATCTACATCACTCATATAGCAAGTATTTGAAGCTAAATCATTTGTTCCGCATGGATTTGAAGCTAAGGCTTCTACATCGCATTGATTTGCAGCTAAATCATGTGTTTCGCATGGATTTGAAGCTAACTCGTTTGATTCGCATGCAGTTGATGCTAAATCATATATATCACATGTATCTGAAGCAAACCAATTTGTTTCGCAACAATTTGAATCTAAACCTTCTACGTGACATTGTCTTGAATCATAATCATGTGTTTCGCATGGATTTGAAGCTAACTCGATTGTTTCGCCTGCATTTGATGCTATATCACTTATATCGCAAATATCTCAAGCTAAATCATTTTTTCCGCATGGATTAGAAGCTAAGACATCTAGTTCGCATTGATTTGAAGCTAAATCATGAGTTTCGGATGGATTAGAAGCTAACTCGTTTGTTTCGCCTGCATTTGAAGCTAAATCATGTTTATCACAATTATCTGAATCTAAACCATTTGTTTCGCAAGAATATGAAGCTAAACCATGTTTTTCGCATGAATTTGAAGCTAAATCATGTATTTCGCACATATTTGAAGCTAACTCGTTTGTTTCGCCTGCATTTGAAGCTATATCAATTATAGACGCAAGTATTTGAAGCTAAATCATTTGTGTCGCATAGCTTTGAAGATAAGCCTTCCACTTTGCATTAATTTGAAGGTAAATCATGTGTTTCGCTTGGATTTGAAGCTAACTCGTTTGTTTCGCCTGCATTTGATGCTATATCATTTATATCGCAAGTATTTGAAGCTAAATCATTTGTGTCGCATGAATTTGAAGCTAATCCTTCTACTTCGCATTGATTTGAAACTAAATCATGTGTTTCGCTTGGATTTGAAGCTAAGTCGTTTGTTTCGCCTGCATTTGAAGCTTTATCAATTATATCGCAAGTATTTGAAGCTAAATCATTTGTGTCGCATGGTTTTGAAGCTACGCCTTCTACCTCGCATTGATTTGAAGCTAAATCATATGTTTCCCTTGCATTTGAAGCTAACGCGATTGTTTCGCATGCAGTTGAAGCTAAATCATGTTTATCACAAGTATCTGAAGCTAAACCATTTGTTTCGCAGGAATTTGAAGCTAAACCAGGTGTTTCTCATGGATTTGAAGCTAAATCATGTGTTTCGCATTGGTTTGATGATAAATCATGTGTTTCGCTTGGACTTGATGCCAAGCCTTCTACTTCGCATTGATTTATGGCTAAATCATTTTTTCGCATGGAGTTGAATCTTGCTAGTTTGTTTCGCATGCAGTTGAAGCTAAATCATGTATATCAGAAATATTTGAAGCTAAACCATTTGTGTCGCATGGTTTATAAGCTAAGCCTTCTACTTCGCATTGATTTGAAGCTAAATGATGTGTTTCGCATGTATTTGTAGATAACTCGCTTGTTTTGCCTGCATCTGAAACTATGTCTCTTGTATCGCAAGTATCTGAAGCTATATCATTTGTTTCTCATGTATTTGAAGCTAAATCATGTGTTTCGCACAGATTTGAAGCTAACTCGTTTATTTCGCCCTTATTTGAAGCTATATCATTTATATCGCAAGTCTGTGAAGCTAAATCATTTGTTTCGCATGGAGTTGAAGCTAAGGCTTCTACTTCGCATTGATTTGACACTAAATGATGTGTTTCGCTTGGATTTGAAGCTAACTCGTTTGTTTCGCCTGCATTTGATGCTGTATCAATTATATCGCAAGTAGTTGCAGCTAAATCATTTGTGTCGCATGGCTTTGAAGCTAACTCGTTTGTTTCGCCTGCATTGGAAGCTTTATCAATTATATCGCAATTATCTGAAGCTAAATCATTTGTTTCTCATGTATGTGAAGCTAAGCCTTCTACTTCGCATTGATTTGAAACTAAACCATGTGTTTCGCTGGGATTTGAAGCTAACTCGTTTGTTTCGCCTGCATTTGAGGCTATATCATTTATATCGCAAGTATGTGAAGCTAAATCAATTGTTTCGCATGGATATGAAGCTATGTCTACTACTTCGCATTGATGTGAAACAAAATCATGTGTTTCGCTTGGTTTTAAAGCTAACTCGTTTGTTTCGCATGCGGTTGAAGCTAAATCAAGTTTATCACAAGTATATGAAGCTAAACCATTTGTTTTGCAAGAATATGAAACTAAACCATTTGTTTCGCTTGGATTTGAAGCTAAATCATGTGTTTCGCATAGACTTGAAGCTCCCTCGTTTGTTTCGCCTGCATTTGAAGCTATACCAATTATATCGCAAGTATTTGAAGCTAAATCATTTGCGTCGCATGGCTTTGAAGATAAGCCTTCTACTTTGAATTCATTTGAAGGTAAATCATGTGTTTCGCTTGGATTTGAAGCTAACTCGTTTGTTTCGCCTGCATTTGAAGCTATATCATTTTAGTCGCAAGTATGTGAAGCTAAATCATTTGTTTCGCATGGATTTGAAGCTAAGCCATCTACTTCGCATTGTTTTGAAACTAAATCATGTGTTTCGCATTGATTTGATGATAAATCATGTGTTTCGCTTGGATTTGATGCCAAGCCTCCTACTTCGCATTGATTTATGGCTAAATCATATTTTCGCTTGGAGTTGAATCTTGCTCGTTTGTTTCGCATGCAGTTGAAGCTAAATCATGTATATCAGAAATATTTGAAGCTAAACCATTTGTGTCGCATAGTTTATAAGCTAAGCCTTCTACTTCGCATTGATTTGAAGCTAAATGATGTGTTTCGCATGTATTTGTAGATAATTCGCTTGTTTTGCCTGCATCTGAAACTATGTCTCTTGTATCGCAAGTATCTGAAGCTAAATCATTTGTTTCTCATGTATGTGAAGCTAAGCCTTCTACTTCGCATTGATTTGAAACTAAACCATGTGTTTCGCTGGGATTTGAAGCTAACACGTTTGTTTCGCCTGCATTTGAGGCTATATCATTTATATCGCAAGTATGTGAAGCTAAATCAATTGTTTCGCATGGATATGAAGCTGTGTCTACTACTTCGCTTTGATGTGAAACAAAATCATGTGTTTCGCATGGATTTGAAGCTAAATCATCTGTTCCGCATGGATTTGAAGCTAACTCGTTTGTTTTGCCTGCATTTGAAGTTATATCATATATATCGCAAGTATTTGAAGCTAAATCATTTGTGTCGCATGGCTTTGTATATAAGCCTTCTACTTTAAATTAATTTGAAGGTAAATCATGTGTTTCGCTTGGATTTGAAGCTAACTCGTTTGTTTCGCCTGCATTTGAAGCTATATCACTTATATCGCAAGTATTTGAAGCTAAATCATTTGATTCGCATGGATATGAAGCTAAGCCTTCTACTTCGCATTGCTTTGAAGCTAAATCATGTGTTTCGCTTGGTTTTAAAGCTAACTCGTTTGTTTCGCATGCGGTTGAAGCTAAATCAAGTTTATCACAAGTATATGAAGCTAAACCATTTGTTTTGCAAGAATATGAAACTAAACCATGTGTGTCGCTTGGATTTGAAGCTAAATCATGTGTTTCGCATAGACTTGAAGCTCCCTCGTTTGTTTCGCCTGCATTTGAAGCTATACCAATTATATCGCAAGTATTTGAAGCTAAATCATTTGTTTCGCATGGATTTGAAGCTAAGCCATCTACTTCGCATTGTTTTGAAACTAAATCATGTGTTTCGCATTGATTTGATGATAAATCATGTGTTTCGCTTGGATTTGATGCCAAGCCTCCTACTTCGCATTGATTTATGGCTAAATCATATTTTCGCTTGGAGTTGAATCTTGCTCGTTTGTTTCGCATGCAGTTGAAGCTAAATCATGTATATCAGAAATATTTGAAGCTAAACCATTTGTGTCGCATGGTTTATAAGCTAAGCCTTCTACTTCGCATTGATTTGAAGCTAAATGATGTGTTTCGCATGTATTTGTAGATAACTCGCTTGTTTTGCCTGCATCTGAAACTATGTCTCTTGTATCGCAAGTATCTGAAGCTAAATCATTTGTTTCTCATGTATTTGAAGCTAAGCCTTCTACTTCGCATTGATTTGAAGATAAATCATGTGTTTCGCACAGATTTGAAGCTAACTCGTTTGTTTCGCCCTTATTTGAAGCTATATCATTTATATCGCAAGTATGTGAATCTAAATCATTTGTTTCGCATGGAGTTGAAGCTAAGGCTTCTACTTCGCATTGATTTGACACTAAATCATGTGTTTCGCTTGGATTTGAAGGTAACTCGTTTGTTTCGCCAGCATTGGAAGCTAAACCATGTTTATCACAATTATCGGAATCTAAACCATTTGTTTCGCAAGAATGTGAAGCTAAACCATGTGTTTCGCATGAATTTGAAGCTAAATCATATGTTTCGCACAGATTTGAAGCTAACTCGTTTGTTTCGCCCTTATTTGAAGCTATATCATTTATATCGCAAGTCTGTGAAGCTAAATCATTTGTTTCGCATGGAGTTGAAGCTAAGGCTTCTACTTCGCATTGATTTGACACTAAATGATGTGTTTCGCTTGGATTTGAATCTAATTCGTTTGTTTCGCCTGCATTTGATGCTGTATCAATTATATAGCAAGTATTTGCAGCTAAATCATTTGTGTCGCATGGCTTTGAAGCTAACTCGTTTGTTTCGCCTGCATTGGAAGCTTTATCAATTATATCGCAAGTATTTGCAGCTAAATCATTTGTTTCTCATGTATGTGAAGCTAAGCCTTCTACTTCGCATTGATTTGAAACTAAACCATGTGTTTCGCTGGGATTTGAAGCTAACTCGTTTGTTTCGCCTGCATTGAAGCTATATCACTTCTATCGCAAGTATTTGAAGCTAAATCGTTTGTGTCGCATGGATTTGAAGCTAAGCCTTCTACTTCGCATTGATTTGAAGCTAAATTATGTGTTTCGCACAGATTTGAAGCTAACTCGTTTTTTTCGCCTGCATTTGAAGCTACTTCATTTATACCGCAAGTATTTGAAGCTAAATCATTCGTATCGTATGGATTTGAATCTAAGCCTTCTACTTCGCATTGATTTGAAGCTAAATCATGTGTTTCTCTTGCATTTTAAACTAACGCGTTTGTTTCGCATGCAGTTGAAGCTAAATCATGTTTATCACAAGTATCTGAAGCTAAACCACTTGTTTCGCAAGAATATGAAGCTAAACCATGTGCATCGCATTGATTTGAAGCTAAATCATCTGTTCCGCATGGATTTGAAGCTAACTCGTTTGTTTTGCCTGCATTTGAAGTTATATCATTTATATCGCAAGTATTTGAAGCTAAATCATTTGTGTCGCGTGGCTTTGTATATAAGCCTTCTACTTTAAATTAATTTGAAGGTAAATCATGTGTTTCGCTTGGATTTGAAGCTAACTCGTTTGTTTCGCCTGCATTTGAAGCTATATCACTTATATCGCAAGTATTTGAAGCTAAGTCATTTGATTCGCATGGATATGAAGCTAAGCCTTCTACTTCGCATTGCTTTGAAGCTAAATCATGTGTTTCGCTTGGTTTTAAAGCTAACTCGTTTGTTTCGCATGCGGTTGAAGCTAAATCAAGTTTATCACAAGTATATGAAGCTAAACCATTTGTTTTGCAAGAATATGAAACTAAACCATGTGTTTCGCTTGGATTTGAAGCTAAATCATGTGTTTCGCATAGACTTGAAGCTCCCTCGTTTGTTTAGCCTGCATTTGAAGCTATACCAATTATATCGCAAGTATTTGAAGCTAAATCATTTGTTTCGCATGGATTTGAAGCTAAGCCATCTACTTCGCATTGTTTTGAAACTAAATCATGTGTTTCGCATTGATTTGATGATAAATCATGTGTTTCGCTTGGATTTGATGCCAAGCCTCCTACTTCGCATTGATTTATGGCTAAATCATATTTTCGCTTCGAGTTGAATCTTGCTCGTTTGTTTCGCATGCAGTTGAAGCTAAATCATGTATATCAGAAATATTTGAAGCTAAACCATTTGTGTCGCATGGTTTATAAGCTAAGCCTTCTACTTCGCATTGATTTGAAGCTAAATGATGTGTTTTCGCATGTATTTGTAGATAACTCGCTTGTTTTGCCTGCATCTGAAACTATGTCTCTTGTATCGCAAGTATCTGAAGCTAAATCATTTGTTTCTCATGTATTTGAAGCTAAGCCTTCTACTTCGCATTGATTTGAAGATAAATCATGTGTTTCGCACAGATTTGAAGCTAACTCGTTTGTTTCGCCCTTATTTGAAGCTATATCATTTATATCGCAAGTATGTGAATCTAAATCATTTGTTTCGCATGGAGTTGAAGCTAAGGCTTCTACTTCGCATTGATTTGACACTAAATCATGTGTTTCGCTTGATTTGAAGGTAACTCGTTTGTTTCGCCAGCATTGGAAGCTAAACCATGTTTATCACAATTATCGGAATCTAAACCATTTGTTTCGCAAGAATGTGAAGCTAAACCATGTGTTTCGCATGAATTTGAAGCTAAATCATATGTTTCGCACAGATTTGAAGCTAACTCGTTTGTTTCGCCCTTATTTGAAGCTATATCATTTATATCGCAAGTCTGTGAAGCTAAATCATTTGTTTCGCATGGAGTTGAAGCTAAGGCTTCTACTTCGCATTGATTTGACACTAAATGATGTGTTTCGCTTGGATTTGAAGCTAATTCGTTTGTTTCGCCTGCATTTGATGCTGTATCAATTATATCGCAAGTATTTTTTGCAGCTAAATCATTTGTGTCGCATGGCTTTGAAGCTAACTCGTTTGTTTCGCCTGCATTGGAAGCTTTATCAATTATATCGCAAGTATTTGCAGCTAAATCATTTGTTTCTCATGTATGTGAAGCTAAGCCTTCTACTTCGCATTGATTTGAAACTAAACCATGTGTTTCGCTGGGATTTGAAGCTAACTCGTTTGTTTCGCCTGCATTGAAGCTATATCACTTCTATCGCAAGTATTTGAAGCTAAATCGTTTGTGTCGCATGGATTTGAAGCTAAGCCTTCTACTTCGCATTGATTTGAAGCTAAATTATGTGTTTCGCACAGATTTGAAGCTAACTCGTTTTTTTCGCCTGCATTTGAAGCTACTTCATTTATACCGCAAGTATTTGAAGCTAAATCATTCGTATCGTATGGATTTGAATCTAAGCCTTCTACTTCGCATTGATTTGAAGCTAAATCATGTGTTTCTCTTGCATTTTAAACTAACGCGTTTGTTTCGCATGCAGTTGAAGCTAAATCATGTTTATCACAAGTATCTGAAGCTAAACCACTTGTTTCGCAAGAATATGAAGCTAAACCATGTGCATCGCATTGATTTGAAGCTAAATCATCTGTTCCGCATGGATTTGAAGCTAACTCGTTTGTTTTGCCTGCATTTGAAGTTATATCATTTATATCGCAAGTATTTGAAGCTAAATCATTTGTGTCGCGTGGCTTTGTATATAAGCCTTCTACTTTAAATTAATTTGAAGGTAAATCATGTGTTTCGCTTGGATTTGAAGCTAACTCGTTTGTTTCGCCTGCATTTGAAGCTATATCACTTATATCGCAAGTATTTGAAGCTAAGTCATTTGATTCGCATGGATATGAAGCTAAGCCTTCTACTTCGCATTGCTTTGAAGCTAAATCATGTGTTTCGCTTGGTTTTAAAGCTAACTCGTTTGTTTCGCATGCGGTTGAAGCTAAATCAAGTTTATCACAAGTATATGAAGCTAAACCATTTGTTTTGCAAGAATATGAAACTAAACCATGTGTTTCGCTTGGATTTGAAGCTAAATCATGTGTTTCGCATAGACTTGAAGCTCCCTCGTTTGTTTCGCCTGCATTTGAAGCTATACCAATTATATCGCAAGTATTTGAAGCTAAATCATTTGTTTCGCATGGATTTGAAGCTAAGCCATCTACTTCGCATTGTTTTGAAACTAAATCATGTGTTTCGCATTGATTTGATGATAAATCATGTGTTTCGCTTGGATTTGATGCCAAGCCTCCTACTTCGCATTGATTTATGGCTAAATCATATTTTCGCTTGGAGTTGAATCTTGCTCGTTTGTTTCGCATGCAGTTGAAGCTAAATCATGTATATCAGAAATATTTGAAGCTAAACCATTTGTGTCGCATGGTTTATAAGCTAAGCCTTCTACTTCGCATTGATTTGAAGCTAAATGATGTGTTTCGCATGTATTTGTAGATAACTCGCTTGTTTTGCCTGCATCTGAAACTATGTCTCTTGTATCGCAAGTATCTGAAGCTAAATCATTTGTTTCTCATGTATTTGAAGCTAAGCCTTCTACTTCGCATTGATTTGAAGATAAATCATGTGTTTCGCACAGATTTGAAGCTAACTCGTTTGTTTCGCCCTTATTTGAAGCTATATCATTTATATCGCAAGTATGTGAATCTAAATCATTTGTTTCGCATGGAGTTGAAGCTAAGGCTTCTACTTCGCATTGATTTGACACTAAATCATGTGTTTCGCTTGGATTTGAAGGTAACTCGTTTGTTTCGCCAGCATTGGAAGCTAAACCATGTTTATCACAATTATCGGAATCTAAACCATTTGTTTCGCAAGAATGTGAAGCTAAACCATGTGTTTCGCATGAATTTGAAGCTAAATCATATGTTTCGCACAGATTTGAAGCTAACTCGTTTGTTTCGCCCTTATTTGAAGCTATATCATTTATATCGCAAGTCTGTGAAGCTAAATCATTTGTTTCGCATGGAGTTGAAGCTAAGGCTTCTACTTCGCATTGATTTGACACTAAATGATGTGTTTCGCTTGGATTTGAAGCTAATTCGTTTGTTTCGCCTGCATTTGATGCTGTATCAATTATATCGCAAGTATTTGCAGCTAAATCATTTGTGTCGCATGGCTTTGAAGCTAACTCGTTTGTTTCGCCTGCATTGGAAGCTTTATCAATTATATCGCAAGTATTTGCAGCTAAATCATTTGTTTCTCATGTATGTGAAGCTAAGCCTTCTACTTCGCATTGATTTGAAACTAAACCATGTGTTTCGCTGGGATTTGAAGCTAACTCGTTTGTTTCGCCTGCATTGAAGCTATATCACTTCTATCGCAAGTATTTGAAGCTAAATCGTTTGTGTCGCATGGATTTGAAGCTAAGCCTTCTACTTCGCATTGATTTGAAGCTAAATTATGTGTTTCGCACAGATTTGAAGCTAACTCGTTTTTTTCGCCTGCATTTGAAGCTACTTCATTTATACCGCAAGTATTTGAAGCTAAATCATTCGTATCGTATGGATTTGAATCTAAGCCTTCTACTTCGCATTGATTTGAAGCTAAATCATGTGTTTCTCTTGCATTTTAAACTAACGCGTTTGTTTCGCATGCAGTTGAAGCTAAATCATGTTTATCACAAGTATCTGAAGCTAAACCACTTGTTTCGCAAGAATATGAAGCTAAACCATGTGCATCGCATTGATTTGAAGCTAAATCATCTGTTCCGCATGGATTTGAAGCTAACTCGTTTGTTTTGCCTGCATTTGAAGTTATATCATTTATATCGCAAGTATTTGAAGCTAAATCATTTGTGTCGCGTGGCTTTGTATATAAGCCTTCTACTTTAAATTAATTTGAAGGTAAATCATGTGTTTCGCTTGGATTTGAAGCTAACTCGTTTGTTTCGCCTGCATTTGAAGCTATATCACTTATATGGCAAGTATTTGAAGCTAAGTCATTTGATTCGCATGGATATGAAGCTAAGCCTTCTACTTCGCATTGCTTTGAAGCTAAATCATGTGTTTCGCTTGGTTTTAAAGCTAACTCGTTTGTTTCGCATGCGGTTGGAGCTAAATCAAGTTTATCACAAGTATATGAAGCTAAACCATTTGTTTTGCAAGAATATGAAACTAAACCATGTGTTTCGCTTGGATTTGAAGCTAAATCATGTGTTTCGCATAGACTTGAAGCTCCCTCGTTTGTTTCGCCTGCATTTGAAGCTATACCAATTATATCGCAAGTATTTGAAGCTAAATCATTTGCGTCGCATGGCTATGAAGATAAGCCTTCTACTTTGAATTCATTTGAAGGTAAATCATGTGTTTCGCTTGGATTTGAAGCTAACTCGTTTGTTTCGCCTGCATTTGAAGCTATATCATTTTAGTCGCAAGTATGTGAAGCTAAATCATTTGTTTCGCATGGATTTGAAGCTAAGCCATCTACTTCGCATTGTTTTGAAACTAAATCATGTGTTTCGCATTGATTTGATGATAAATCATGTGTTTCGCTTGGACTTGATGCCAAGCCTTCTACTTCGCATTGATTTATGGCTAAATCATATTTTCGCTTAGATTGAATCTTGCTCGTTTGTTTCGCATGCAGTTGAAGCTAAATCATGTATATCAGAAATATTTGAAGCTAAACCATTTGTGTCGCATGGTTTATAAGCTAAGCCTTCTACTTCGCATTGATTTGAAGCTAAATGATGTGTTTCGCATGTATTTGTAGATAACTCGCTTGTTTTGCCTGCATCTGAAACTATGTCTCTTGTATCGCAAGTATCTGAAGCTAAATCATTTGTTTCTCATGTATTTGAAGCTAAGCCTTCTGCATCGCATGAATTTGAAGCTAAATCATGTATTTCGCACAGATTTGAAGCTAACTCGTTTGTTCCGCCCTTATTTGAAGCTATATCATTTATATGGCAAGTCTGTGAAGCTAAATCATTTGTTTCGCATGGAGTTGAAGCTAAGGCTTCTACTTCGCATTGATTTGACACTAACTCATGTGTTTCGCACAGATTTGAAGCTAACTCGTTTGTTTCGCCTGCATTTGAAGCTATATCAATTATATCGCAAGTATTTGAAGCTAAATCATTTGTGTCGCATGGCTTTGAAGATAAGCCTTCTACTTTGTATTAATTTGAAGGTAAATCATGTGTTTCGCTTGGATTTGAAGGTAACTCGTTTGTTCGCCTGCATTTGAAGCTATATCAATTATATCGCAAGTATTTGAATCTGAATCATTTGTGTCGCATGGCTTTGAGGATAAGCCTTCTACTTCGCATTAATTTGAAGGTAAATCATGTGTTTCACTTGGATTTGAAGGTAACTCGTTTGTTTCGCCTGCATTTGAAGCTATATCATTTATATCGCAAGTATGTGAAGCTAAATCATTGGTTTCGCATGGATTTGAAGCTAAGCCTTCTGCTTCTCATTGATTTGAATCTAAACCATGTGTTTCGCTTGGATTTGAAGCTAACTCGTTTGTTTCGCCTGCATTTGAGGCTATATCATTTATATCGCAAGTATGTGAAGCTAAATCAATTGTTTCGCATGGATATGAAGCTATGTCTAGTACTTCGCATTGATGTGAAACAAAATCATGTGTTTCGCATGGATTTGAAGCTAAATCATTTCTGTCGCATGGCTTTGAAGCTAACTCTTTTGTTTCGCCTGCATTCAAGCTATATCACTTCTATCGCAAGTATTTGAAGCTAAATCATTTGTGTCGCATGGATTTGAAGCTAAGCTTTCTACTTCGCATTGATTTGAAGCTAAATCATGTGTTTCGCACAGATTTGAAGCTAACTCGTTTGTTTCGCCTGCATTTGATGCTATATCATTTATATCGCAAGTATTTAAAGCTAAATCATTTGTGTCGCATGGCTTTGAAGCTAAGCCTTCTACTTCGCATTGATTTGACGCTAAATCATGTGTTTCGCACAGATTTGAAGCTAACTCGTTTGTTTCGCCTGCATTTGAAGCTATATCAATTATATCGCAATTATTTGAAGCTAAATCATTTGTGTCGCATGGCTTTGAAGATAAGCCATCTACTTTGCATTAATTTGAAGGTAAATCATGTGTTTCGCACAGATTTGAAGCTAACTCGTTTGTTTCGCCTGCATTTGATGCTATATCAATTATATTGCAAGTATTTGAAGCTAAATCATTTGTGTTGCATGGCTTTGAAGATAAGCCTTCCACTTTGCATTAATTTGAAGGTAAATCATGTGTTTCGCTTGGATTTGAAGCTAAGCCTTCTACTTCGCATTGATTTGGAACTAAATCATGTGTTTCGCTTGGATTTGTAGCTAAGTTGTTTGTTTCGCATGCATTTGAAGCTAAATCAATCATATAGCAAGTATTTGAAGCAGAATCATTTGTGTCGCATGGCTTTGAGGATAAGCCTTCTACTTCGCATTGATTTGGAACTAAATCATGTGTTTCGCTTGGCTTTGAAGCTAACTCGTTTGTTTCGCATGCATTTGACGCTATATGAATTGTATCGCAAGTATTTGCAGCTAAATCATTTGTGTCGCATGGCTTTGAGGATAAGCCTTCTACTTCGCATTAATTTGAAGGTAAATCATGTGTTTCGCTTGGATTTGAAGCTAACTCGTTTGTTTCGCCTGCATTTGAAGCTATAACATTTATATCGCAAGTATGTGAAACTAAATCATTTGTTTCGCATGGATATGAAGCTATGCCTACTACTTCGCATTGATTTGTAACTAAAACATGTGTTTCGCATGGATTTGAAGGTAAATCTTGTGTTTCACGTGGATTTGAAACTAACTCATTCGTTTCGCCTGCATTTGAAGCTAAATCATGTTTATCACAACTATCTGAATCTAAACCATTTGGTTCGCAAGAATATGAAGCTAAACCATGTGTTTCGCATTGATTTGAAACTAAATCATGTGTTTCGCATGGATTTGAAGTTAAATCAAGGGGTTTTGCATGGATTTGAAACTAACTCGTTTGTTTCGCCTGCATTTGAAGCTAAATCATGTTTATCACAAGTATCTGAATCTAAACCATTTGTTTCGCAAGAATATGAAGCTAAACCATGTGTTTCGCATGAATTTGAAGCTAAATCATGTGTTTCGCACAGATTTGAAGTTAACTCGTTTGTTTCGCCCTTATTTGAAGCTATATCTTTATATCGCAAGTCTGTGAAGCTAAATCATTTGTTTCGCATGGAGTTGAAGCTAAGGCTTCTACTTCGCATTGATTTGACACTAAATCATGTGTTTCGCATGGATTTGAAGCTAACTCGTTTGTTTCGCCAGCATTTGATGCTGTATCAATTATATCGCAAGTATTTGAAGCTAAATCATTTGTGTCGCATGGCTTTGAAGCTAACTAGTTTGTTTCGCCTGCATTGAAGCTATATCACTTCTATCGCAAGTATCTGAATCTAATCAATTTGTTTCGCAAGAATATGAAGCTAATCCATGTGTTTCGCATGAATTTTAAGCTAAATCATATGTTTCGCACAGATTTGAAGCTAACTCGTTTGTTTCGCCTGCATTTGAAGCTATATCAATTATATCGCAAGTATTTGAAGCTAAATCATTTGTGTCGCATGGCTTTGAAGATAAGCCTTCTACTTTGCATTAATTTGAAGTTAAATCATGTGTTTCGCTTGGATTTGAAGGTAACTCGATTGTTTCGCCTGCATTTGAAGCTAAATCATGTTTATCACAATTATCTGAATCTAAACCATTTGTTTCGCAAGAATATGAAGCTAAACCATGTGTTTCGCATGAATTTGAAGCTAAATCATGTATTCCGCACAGATTTGAAGCTAACTCGTTTGTTTTGCCTGCATTTGAAGCTATATCAATTATATGGCAAGTATTTGAAGCTAAATCATTTGTGTCGCATGGCTTTGAGGATAAGCCTTCCACTTTGCATTAATTTGAAGGTAAATCATGTGTTTCGCTTGGATTTGAAGCTAAACCTTCTACTTCGCATTGATTTGTAACTAAATCATGTGTTTCGCTTGGATTTGAAGCTAACTCGTTTGTTTCGCCTGCATTTGAAGCTATATCATTTATATCGCAAGTATATGAAACTAAATCATTTGTTTCGCATGGATTTGAAGCTAAGCCTTCTGCTTCGCATTGATTTGAATCTAAATCATGTGTTTCGCATGGATTTGAAGCTAAGCCTTCTACTTCACATTGATTTGAAACTAAATCGTGTGGTTCGCCTGGATTTGAAGCTAAATCATGTGTTTCGCACAGATTTGAAGCTAAGCCTTCTGCTTCGCATTGATTTGAAACTAAATCATGTGTTTCGCTTGGATTTGAAAGTAACTCGTTTGTTTCGCATGTATTTGAAGCTACATCATTTATATCGCAAATATATGAAGCTAAACCATTTGTTTCGCAAGAATATGAAGCTAAACCATGTGTTTCGCTTGGATTTGAAGCTAACTCGTTTGTTTCGCCTGCATTTGAAGCTATATCAATTATATCGCAAGTATTTGAATCTGAATCATTTGTGTCGCATGGCTTTGAGGATAAGCCTTCTACTTCGCATTAATTTGAAGGTAAATCATGTGTTTCGCTTGGATTTGTAGCTAACTCGTTTGTTTCGCCTGCATTTGAAGCTATATCATTTATATCGCAAGTATGTGAAACTAAATCATTTGCTTCGCATGGATATGATGCTATGCCTACTACTTCGCATTGATTTGTAACTAAAACATGTGTTTCGCATGGATTTGAAGGTAAATCTTGTGTTTCACGTGGATTTGAAACTAACTCATTCGTTTCGCCTGCATTTGAAGCTAAATCATGTTTATCACAAGTATCTGAATCTAAACCATTTGTTTCGCAAGAATATGAAGCTAAACCATGTGTTTCGCATGGATTTGAAGCTAAATCATGTGTTTCGCACAGATTTGAAGCTAACTCGTTTGTTTCGCCTGCATTTGATGCTATATCATTTATATCGCAAGTATTTGAAGCTAAATCATTTGTGTCGCATGGCTTTGAAGATTAGCCATCTACTTTGCATTAATTTGAAGGTAAAACATGTGTTTCGCTTGGATTTGAAGGTAACTCGTTTGTTTCGCCAGCATTTGAATCTAAATCATGTTTATCACAGTTATCTGAATCTAAACCATTTGTTTCGCAAGAATATGAAGCTAAACCATGTGTTTCGCATGAATTTGAAGCTAAATCATGTGTTTCGCACAGATTTGAAGCTAACTCGTTTGTTTCGCCTGCATTTGAATCTATATCAATTATAGCGCAAGTCTGTGAAGCTAAATCATTTGTTTCGCATGGAGTTGAAGATAAGGCTTCTACTTCGCATTGATTTGACACTAAATCATGTGTTTCGCTTGGATTTGAAGCTAACTCGTTTGTTTCGCCTGCATTTGAAGCTTTATCAATTATATCGCAAGTATTTGAAGCTAAACGATTTGTGTCGCATGGCTTTGAAGATAAGCCTTCCTCTTTGCATTAATTTGAAGGTAAATCATGTGTTTCGCTTGGATTTGAAGGTAACTCGTTTTTTTCGCCTGCATTTGAAGCTATATCATTTATATCGCTAGTATGTGAAGCTAAATCATTTGTTTCGCATGGATATGAAGCTATGTCTACTACTTCGCATTGATTTGAAACTAAATCATGTGTTTCGCATGGATTTGAAGCTAAATCATGTGTTTCGCACAGATTTGAAGCTAACTCGTTTGTTTCGCCTGCATTTGATGCTATATCATTTATATCGCAAGTATTTGAAGCTAAATCATTTGTGTCGCATGGCTTTGAAGATTAGCCATCTACTTTGCATTAATTTGAAGGTAAAACATGTGTTTCGCTTGGATTTGAAGGTAACTCGTTTGTTTCGCCAGCATTTGAATCTAAATCATGTTTATCACAGTTATCTGAATCTAAACCATTTGTTTCGCAAGAATATGAAGCTAAACCATGTGTTTCGCATGAATTTGAAGCTAAATCATGTGTTTCGCACAGATTTGAAGCTAACTCGTTTGTTTCGCCCTTATTAGAAGCTATATCATTTATATCGCAAGTCTGTGAAGCTAAATCATCTGTTTCGCATGGAGTTGAAGTTAAGGCTTCTACTTCGCATTGATTTGACACTAAATCATTTGTTTCGCACAGATTTGAAGCTAACTCGTTTCTTTCGCCTGCATTTGAAGCTATATTAATTATATCGCAAGTATTTGAAGCTAAATCATTTGTGTCGCATGGATTTGAAGCTAAGCCTTCTACTTCGCATTGATTTGAAACTAAATCATCTGTTTCGCTTGGATTTGAAGCTAACTCGTTTGTTTCGACAGCATTTGAAGCTTTATCAATTATATCGCAAGTATTTGAAGCTAAACGATTTCTGTCGCATGGCTTTGAGGATAAGCCTTCTACTTCGCATTGATTTGAAACTAAACCATGTGTTTCGCTTGGATTTGAAGCTAACTCGTTTGTTTCGCCTGCATTTGAAGCTATATCACATATATCGCAAGTCTGTGAAGCTAAATCATTTGTTTCGCATGGATATGAAGCTAAGCCTTCTACTTCGCACTGATTTGAAGCTAAATCATGTGTTTCGCTTGGTTTTAAAGCTAACTCGTTTGTTTCGCATGCGGATGAAGCTAAATCATGTTTATCACAAGTATATAAAGCTAAACCATTTGTTTCGCAAGAATATGAAGCTAAACCATGTTTTTCGCTTGGATTTGAAGCTAAATCATGTGTTTCGCATGGATTTGAAGCTAACTCGTTTGTTTCGCCTGCATTTGAAGCTATATCACATATATCGCAAGTCTGTGAAGCTAAATCATTTGTTTCGCATGGATATGAAGCTAAGCCTTCTACTTCGCATTGATTTGAAGCTAAATCGTGTATTTCGCTTGGATTTTAAACTAACGCGTTTGTTTCGCATGCAGTTGAAGCTAAATCGTGTTTATCACAAGTATCTGAAGCTAAGCCACTTGTTTCGCAAGCATATGAAGCTAAACTAAATCATTAGTTTCGCATGGATTTGAAGCTAAGCCTTCTGCTTCGCATTGATTTGAAGCTAAGCCTTCTGCTTCGCATTGATTTGAAACTAAATCATGTGTTTCGCATGGATTTGAAGCTAAGACTTCTACTTCACATTGATTTGAAACTAAATCATGTGTTTCGCTTGAATTTGAAGCGAACTCGTTTGTTTCGCCTTTATTTGAAGCTATATCATTTATATCGTAAGTATGTGATGCTAAATCATTTGTTTCGCATTGATTAGAAGCTAAGCCTTCTACTTCGCATTGTTTTCACACTAAATCATATGTGTTGCATTGCTTTGAAGCTAACTCGTTTGTTTCGCCTGCATTTGAAGCTATATCTTTTATATCGCAAGTATATGAAGCTAAATCATTTGTGTTGAATGGCTTTGAAGCTAACTCGTTTGTTTCGTCTGCATTGAAGCTATATCACTTCTATCGCAAGTATTTGAAGCTAAATCATTTGTATCGCATGGATTTGAAGCTAAGCCTTCTACTTCGCATTGATTTGGAACTAAATCATGTGTTTCGCTTGGATTTGAAGCTAACTCGTTTGTTTCGCATGCATTTGAAGCTATATCATTTATATCGCAAGTATATGAAGCTAAACCATTTGTTTCGCAAGAATATGAAGCTAAACCATGTGTTTCGCTTGGATTTAAAACTAACTCGTTTGTTTCGCCTGGATTTGAAGCTAAATCATGTTTATCACAAGTATCTGAATCTAAACCATTTGTTTTCCAAGAATATGAAGCTAAACCATGTGTTTCGTATGAATTTGAAGCTAAATCATGTGTTTCGCACAGATTTGAAGCTAACTTGTTTGTTTCGCCTGCATTTGAAGCTATATCAATTATATCGCAAGTATTTGAAGCTAAATCATTTGTGTCGCATGGCTTTGAAGATGAGCCTTCTACTTTGCATTAATTTGAAGCTAAATCATGTGTTTCGCACAGATCTGAAGCTAACTCGTTTGTTTCACCCTTATTAGAAGCTATATCATTTATATCGCAAGTCTGTGAAGCTAGATCATTTGTTTCGCATGGAGTTGAAGCTAAGGCTTCTACTTCGCATTGATTTGACACTAAATCATTTGTTTCGCACAGATTTGAAGCTAACTCGTTTGTTTCGCCTGCATTTGATGCTATATTAATTATATCGCAAGTATTTGAAGCTAAATCATTTGTGTCGCATGGCTTTGAAGATAAGCCACCTACTTTGCATTAATTTGAACGTAAATCATGTGTTTCGCTTGGATTTGAAGGTAACTCGTTTGTTTCGCCAGCATTTCAAGCTAAATCATGTTTATCACCATTATCTGAATCTAAACCATTTGTTTCGCAAGAATATGAAGCTAAACCATGTGTTTCGCATGAATTTGAAGCTAAATCATGTGTTTCGCACAGATTTGATGCTAACTCGTTTGTTTCGCCCTTATTTGAAGCTATATCATTTATATTGCAAGTCTGTGAAGCTAAATCATTTGTTTCGCATGGAGTTGAAGCTAAGGCTTCTACTTCGCATTGATTTGACACTAAATCATGTGTTTCGCTTGGATTTGAAGCTAACTCGTTTGTTTCGCCTGCATTTGATGCTGTATCAATTATATCGCAAGTATTTGAAGCTAAATCATTTGTGTCGCATGGCTTTGAATCTAACTCGTTTGTTTCGCCTGCATTGAAGCTACATCACTTCTATCGCAAGTATTTGAAGCTAAATCATTTGTGTCGCATGGATTTGAAGCTAAGCCTTCTACTTCGCATTGATTTGAAACTAAATCGTCTGTTTCGCTTGGATTTGAAGCTAACTCGTTTGTTTCGAAAGCATTTGAAGCTTTATCAATTATATCGCAAGTATTTGAAGCTAAACGATTTCTGTCGCATGGCTTTGAGGATAACCCTTCTACTTCGCATTGATTTGAAACTAAACCATGTGTTTCGCTTGGATTCGAAGCTAACTCGTTTGCTTCGCCTGCATTTGAAGCTAAATCAATCATATCGCAAGTATTTGAAGCAGAATCGTTTGTGTCGCATGGCTTTGAGGATAAGCCTTCTAATTCGCATTAATTTGAATGTAAATCATGTGTTTCGCACAGATTTGAAGCTAACTCGTTTGTTTCGCCCTTATTTGAAGCTATAACATTTATTTCGCAAGTCTGTGAAGCTAAATCATTTGTTTCGCATGGAGTTGAAGCTAAGGCTTCTACTTCGCATTGATTTGATACTAAATCATGTGTTTGGCATGGTTTTAAAGCTAGCTCGTTTGTTTCGCATGCGGATGAAGCTAAATCAAGTTTATCACAAGTATATGAAGCTAAACCATATGTTTCGCAAGAATATGAAGCTAAACCATGTGTATCGCTTGGATTTGAAGCTAAATCATGAGTTTCGCATAGACTTGAAGCTGACTCGTTTGTTTCGCCTGCATTTGAAGCTATATTAATTATATCACAAGTATTTGAAGCTAAATCATTTGTGTCGCATGGTTTTGAATATAAGCCTTCTACTTTATATTAATTTGAAGGTAAATCATGTGTTTCGCTTGGATTTGAAGCTAACTCGTTTGTTTCGCCTGCATTTGAAGCTATATTAATTATATCACAAGTATTTGAAGCTAAATCATTTGTGTCGCATGGTTTTGAATATAAGCCTTCTACTTTATATTAATTTGAAGGTAAATCATGTGTTTCGCTTGGATTTGAAGCTAACTCGTTTGTTTCGCCTGCATTTGAAGCTATATCACATATATCGCAAGTCTGTGAAGCTAAATCATTTGTTTCGCATGGATATGAAGCTAAGCCTTCTACTTCGCACTGATTTGAAGCTAAATCATGTGTTTCGCTTGGTTTTAAAGCTAACTCGTTTGTTTCGCATGCGGTTGAAGCTAAATCATGTTTATCACAAGTATATAAAGCTAAACCATTTGTTTCGCAAGAACATGAAGCTAAACCATGTGTTTCGCTTGGATTTGAAGCTAAATCATGTGTTTCGCATGGATTTGAAACTAACTCGTTTGCTTCGCCTGCATTTGAAGCTAAATCATGTTTATCACAAGTATCTGAATCTAAACCATTTGTTTCGCAACAATATGAAGCTAAACCACGTCTTTCGCATGAATTTGAAGCTAAATCATGTGTTTCGCATAGACTTGAAGCTAACTCGTTTGTTTCGCCTGCATTTGAAGCTATATCACTTCTATCGCAGGTATTTGAAGCTAAATCATTCGTATGGCATCGATTTGAAGCTAAGCCTTCTACTTCGCATTGATTTGAAGCTAAATCGTGTATTTCGCTTGGATTTTAAACTAACGCGTTTGTTTCGCATGCAGTTGAAGCTAAATCGTGTTTATCACAAGTATCTGAAGCTAAGCCACTTGTTTCGCAAGCATATGAAGCTAAACTAAATCATTAGTTTCGCATGGATTTGAAGCTAAGCCTTCTGCTTAGCATTGATTTGAAGCTAAGCCTTCTGCTTCGCATTGATTTGAAACTAAATCATGTGTTTCGCATGGATTTGAAGCTAAGACTTCTACTTCACATTGATTTGAAACTAAATCATGTGTTTCGCTTGAATTTGAAGCGAACTCGTTTGTTTCGCCTTTATTTGAAGCTATATCATTTATATCGTAAGTATGTGATGCTAAATCATTTGTTTCGCATTGATTAGAAGCTAAGCCTTCTACTTCGCATTGCTTTCACACTAAATCATATGTGTTGCATTGCTTTGAAGCTAACTCGTTTGTTTCGCCTGCATTTGAAGCTATATCTTTTGTATCGCAAGTATATGAAGCTAAATCATTTGTGTTGAATGGCTTTGAAGCTAACTCGTTTGTTTCGTCTGCATTGAAGCTATATCACTTCTATCGCAAGTATTTGAAGCTAAATCATTCATATGGCATCGATTTGAAGCTAAGCCTTCTACTTCGCATTGATTTGATACTAAATCATGTGTTTGGCATGGTTTTAAAGCTAGCTCGTTTGTTTCGCATGCGGATGAAGCTAAATCAAGTTTATCACAAGTATCTGAATCTAAACCATTTGTTTCGCAACAATATGAAGCTAAACCACGTGTTTCGCATAAATTTGAAGCTAAATCATGTGTTTCGCATAGACTTGAAGCTAACTCGTTTGTTTCGCCTGCATTTGAAGCTATATCACTTCTATCGCAGGTATTTGATGCTAAATCATTCATATGGCATCGATTTGAAGCTAAGCCTTCTACTTCGCATTGATTTGAAGCTAAATCGTGTATTTCGCTTGGATTTTAAACTAACGCGTTTGTTTCGCATGCAGTTGAAGCTAAATCGTGTTTATCACAAGTATCTGAAGCTAAGCCACTTGTTTCGCAAGCATATGAAGCTAAACTAAATCATTAGTTTCGCATGGATTTGAAGCTAAGCTTTCTGCTTCGCATTGATTTGAAGCTAAGCCTTCTGCTTCGCATTGATTTGAAACTAAATCAAGTGTTTCGCATGGATTTGAAGCTAAGACTTCTACTTCACATTGATTTGAAACTAAATCATGTGGTTCGCATGGATTTGAAGCTAAACCATGTGTTTCGCACAGATTTGAAGCTAACTCGTATGTTTAGCCTGCATTTGAAGCTATATCAATTATATCGCAAGTATTTGAAGCTAAATCATTTGTGTTGAATGGCTTTGAAGCTAACTCGTTTGTTTCGTCTGCATTGAAGCTATATCACTTCTATCGCAAGTATTTGAAGCTAAATCATTTGTATCGCATGGATTTGAAGCTAAGCCTTCTACTTCGCATTGATTTGGAACTAAATCATGTGTTTCGCTTGGTTTTAAAGCTAACTCGTTTATTTCGCATGCGGTTGAAGCTAAATCATGTTTATCACAAGTATATAAAGCTAAACCATTTGTTTCGCAAGAATATGAAGCTAAACCATGTGTTTCGCTTGGATTTGAAGCTAAATCATTTGTTTCGCATGGATTTGAAACTAACTCGTTTGCTTCGCCTGCATTTGAAGCTAAATCATGTTTATCACAAGTATCTGAATCTAAACCATTTGTTTCGCAACAATATGAAGCTAAACCACGTCTTTCGCATGAATTTGAAGCTAAATCATGTGTTTCGCATAGACTTGAAGCTAACTCGTTTGTTTCGCCTGCATTTGAAGCTATATCACTTCTATCGCAGGTATTTGAAGCTAAATCATTCGTATGGCATCGATTTGAAGCTAAGCCTTCTACTTCGCATTGATTTGAAGCTAAATCGTGTATTTCGCTTGGATTTTAAACTAACGCGTTTGTTTCGCATGCAGTTGAAGCTAAATCGTGTTTATCACAAGTATCTGAATCTAAACCATTTGTTTTTCAAGAATATGAAGCTAAACCATGTGTTTCGTATGAATTTGAAGCTAAATCATGTGTTTCGCACAGATTTGAAGCTAACTTGTTTGTTTCGCCTGCATTTGAAGCTATATCAATTATATCGCAAGTATTTGAAGCTAAATCATTTGTGTCGCATGGCTTTGAAGATGAGCCTTCTACTTTGCATTAATTTGAAGGTAAATCATGTGTTTCGCTTGAATTTGAAGCGAACTCGTTTGTTTCGCCTTTATTTGAAGCTATATCATTTATATCGTAAGTATGTGAAGCTAAATCATTTGTTTCGCATGGATTTGAAGCTACTCCTTCTACTTCGCATTGATTTGAAGCAAAATCATGTGTTTCGCTTGGATTTGAAGATAACTCGTTTGTTTCACATGCATTTGAAGCTATATCATTTATATCGCAAGTATATGAAGCTAAACCATTTGTTTCGCAAGAATATGAAGCTAAACCATGTGTTTCGCTTGGATTTAAAACTAACTCGTTTGTTTCGCCTGGATTTGAAGCTAAATCATGTTTATCACAAGTATCTGAATCTAAACCATTTGTTTTTCAAGAATATGAAGCTAAACCATGTGTTTCGTATGAATTTGAAGCTAAATCATGTGTTTCGCACAGATTTGAAGCTAACTTGTTTGTTTCGCCTGCATTTGAAGCTATATCAATTAGATCGCAAGTATTTGAAGCTAAATCATTTGTGTCGCATGGCTTTGAAGATGAGCCTTCTACTTTGCATTAATTTGAAGGTAAATCATGTGTTTCGCTTGAATTTGAACCGAACTCGTTTGTTTCGCCTTTATTTGAAGCTATATCATTTATATCGTAAGTATGTGATGCTAAATCATTTGTTTCGCATTGATTAGAAGCTAAGCCTTCTACTTCGCATTGTTTTCACACTAAATCATATGTGTTGCATTGCTTTGAAGCTAACTCGTTTGTTTCGCCTGCATTTGAAGCTATATCATTTATATCGCAAGTATAGGAAGCTAAATCATTTGTGTTGAATGGCTTTGAAGCTAACTCGTTTGTTTCGTCTGCATTGAAGCTATATCACTTCTATCGCAAGTATTTGAAGCTAAATCATTTGTATCGCATGGATTTGAAGCTAAGCCTTCTACTTCGCTTTGATTTGGAACTAAATCATGTGTTTCGCTTGGATTTGAAGCTAACTCGTTTGTTTCGAATGCATTTGAATCTATATCATTTATATCGCAAGTATATGAAGCTAAACCATTTGTTTCGCAAGAATATGAAGCTAAACCATGTGTTTCGCTTGGATTTAAAACTAACTCGTTTGTTTCGCCTAGATTTGAAGCTAAATCATGTTTATCACAAGTATCTGAATCTAAACCATTTGTTTTGCAAGCATATGAAGCTAAACCATGTGTTTCGTATGAATTTGAAGCTAAATCATGTGTTTCGCACAGATTTGAAGCTAACTTGTTTGTTTCGCCTGCATTTGAAGCTATATCAATTATATCGCAAGTATTTGAAGCTAAATCATTTGTGTCGCATGGCTTTGAAGATGAGCCTTCTACTTTGCATTAATTTGAAGGTAAATCATGTGTTTCGCTTGAATTTGAAGCGAACTCGTTTGTTTCGCCTTTATTTGAAGCTATATCATTTATATCGTAAGTATGTGAAGCTAAATCATTTGTTTCGCATGGATTTGAAGCTACTCCTTCTACTTCGCATTGATTTGAAGCAAAATCATGTGTTTCGCTTGGATTTGAAGCTAACTCGTTTGTTTCGCATGCATTTGAAGCTATATCATTTATATCGCAAGTATATGAAGCTAAACCATTTGTTTCACAAGAATATGAAGCTAAACCATGTGTTTCGCTTGGATTTAAAACTAACTCGTTTGTTTCGCCTGGATTTGAAGCTAAATCATGTTTATCACAAGTATCTGAATCTAAACCATTTGTTTTGCAAGAATATGAAGCTAAACCATGTGTTTCGTATGAATTTGAAGCTAAATCATGTGTTTCGCACAGATTTGAAGCTAACTTGTTTGTTTCGCCTGCATTTGAAGCTATATCAATTATATCGCAAGTATTTGAAGCTAAATCATTTGTGTCGCATGGCTTTGAAGATAAGCCACCTACTTTGCATTAATTTGAAGGTAAATCATGTGTTTCGCTTGGATTTGAAGGTAACTCGTTTGTTTCGCCAGCATTTCAAGCTAAATCATGTTTATCACCATTATCTGAATCTAAACCATTTGTTTCGCAAGAATATGAAGCTAAACCATGTGTTTCGCACGAATTTGAAGCTAAATCATGTGTTTCGCACAGATTTGATGCTAACTCGTTTGTTTCGCCCTTATTTGAAGCTATATCATTTATATTGCAAGTCTGTGAAGCTAAATCATTTGTTTCGCATGGAGTTGAATCTAAGGCTTCTACTTCGCATTGATTTGACACTAAATCATGTGTTTCGCTTGGATTTGAAGCTAACTCGTTTGTTTCGCCTGCATTTGATGCTGTATCAATTATATCGCAAGTATTTGAAGCTAAATCATTTGTGTCGCATGGCTTTGAATCTAACTCGTTTGTTTCGCCTGCATTGAAGCTACATCACTTCTATCGCAAGTATTTGAAGCTAAATCATTTGTGTCGCATGGATTTGAAGCTAAGCCTTCTACTTCGCATTGATATGAAACTAAATCATCTGTTTCGCTTGGATTTGAAGCTAACTCGTTTGTTTCGAAAGCATTTGAAGCTTTATCAATTATATCGCAAGTATTTGAAGCTAAACGATTTCTGTCGCATGGCTTTGAGGATAACCCTTCTACTTCGCATTGATTTGAAACTAAACCATGTGTTTCGCTTGGATTCGAAGCTAACTCGATTGCTTCGCCTGCATTTGAAGCTAAATCAATCATATCGCAAGTATTTGAAGCAGAATCGTTTGTGTCGCATAGCTTTGAGGATAAGCCTTCTAATTCGCATTAATTTGAATGTAAATCATGTGTTTCGCACAGATTTGAAGCTAACTCGTTTGTGTCGCCCTTATTTGAAGCTATAACATTTATATCGCAAGTCTGTGAAGCTAAATCATTTGTTTCGCATGGATATGAAGCTAAGCCTTCTACTTCGCACTGATTTGTGGCTAAATCATGTGTTTCGCTTGGTTTTAAAGCTAACTCGTTTGTTTCGCATGCGGTTGAAGCTAAATCATGTTTATCACAGGTATATAAAGCTAAACCATTTGTTTCGCAAGAATATGAAGCTAAACCATGTGTTTCGCTTGGATTTGAAGCTAAATCATGTGTTTCGCATGGATTTGAAGCTAACTCGTTTGTTTCGCCTGCATTTGAAGCTATATCACATATATCGCAAGTCTGTGAAGCTAAATCATTTGTTTCGCATGGATATGAAGCTAAGCCTTCTACTTCGCACTGATTTGAAGCTAAATCATGTGTTTCGCTTGGTTTTAAAGCTAACTCGTTTGTTTCGCATGCGGTTGAAGCTAAATCATGTTTATCACAAGTATATAAAGCTAAACCATTTGTTTCGCAAGAATATGAAGCTAAACCATGTGTTTCGCTTGGATTTGAAGCTAAATCATGTGTTTCGCATGGATTTGAAAATAACTCGTTTGCTTCGCCTGCATTTGAAGCTAAATCATGTTTATCACAAGTATCTGAATCTAAACCATTTGTTTCGCAACAATATGAAGCTAAACCACGTCTTTCGCATGAATTTGAAGCTAAATCATGTGTTTCGCATAGACTTGAAGCTAACTCGTTTGTTTCGCCTGCATTTGAAGCTATATCACTTCTATCGCAGGTATTTGAAGCTAAATCATTCGTATGGCATCGATTTGAAGCTAAGCCTTCTACTTCGCATTGATTTGAAGCTAAATCGTGTATTTCGCTTGGATTTTAAACTAACGCGTTTGTTTCGCATGCAGTTGAAGCTAAATCGTGTTTATCACAAGTATCTGAAGCTAAGCCACTTGTTTCGCAAGCATATGAAGCTAAACTAAATCATTAGTTTCGCATGGATTTGAAGCTAAGCCTTCTGCTTCGCATTGATTTGAAGCTAAGCCTTCTGCTTCGCATTGATTTGAAACTAAATCATGTGTTTCGCATGGATTTGAAGCTAAGACTTCTACTTCACATTGATTTGAAACTAAATCATGTGTTTCGCTTGAATTTGAAGCGAACTCGTTTGTTTCGCCTTTATTTGAAGCTATATCATTTATATCGTAAGTATGTGATGCTAAATCATTTGTTTCGCATTGATTAGAAGCTAAGCCTTCTACTTCGCATTGTTTTCACACTAAATCATATGTGTTGCATTGCTTTGAAGCTAACTCGTTTGTTTCGCCTGCATTTGAAGCTATATCTTTTATATCGCAAGTATATGAAGCTAAATCAATTGTGTTGAATGGCTTTGAAGCTAACTCTTTTGTTTCGTCTGCATTGAAGCTATATCACTTCTATCGCAAGTATTTGAAGCTAAATCATTTGTATCGCATGGATTTGAAGCTAAGCCTTCTACTTCGCATTGATTTGGAACTAAATCATGTGTTTCGCTTGGATTTGAAGCTAACTCGTTTGTTTCGCATGCATTTGAATCTATATCATTTATATCGCAAGTATATGAAGCTAAACCATTTGTTTCGCAAGAATATGAAGCTAAACCATGTGTTTCGCTTGGATTTAAAACTAACTCGTTTGTTTCGCCTGGATTTGAAGCTAAATCATGTTTATCACAAGTATCTGAATCTAAACCATTTGTTTTGCAAGAATATGAAGCTAAACCATGTGTTTCGTATGAATTTGAAGCTAAATCATGTGTTTCGCACAGATTTGAAGCTAACTTGTTTGTTTCGCCTGCATTTGAAGCTATATCAATTATATCGCAAGTATTTGAAGCTAAATCATTTGTGTCGCATGGCTTTGAAGATGAGCCGTCTACTTTGCATTAATTTGAAGGTAAATCATGTGTTTCGCTTGAATTTGAAGCGAACTCGTTTGTTTCGCCTTTATTTGAAGCTATATCATTTATATCGTAAGTATGTGAAGCTAAATCATTTGTTTCGCATGGACTTGAAGCTACTCCTTCTACTTCGCATTGATTTGAAGCAAAATCATGTGTTTCGCTTGGATTTGAAGCTAACTCGTTTGTTTCGCATGCATTTGAAGCTATATCATTTATATCGCAAGTATATGAAGCTAAACCATTTGTTTCGCAAGAATATGAAGCTAAACCATGTGTTTCGATTGGATTTAAAACTAACTCGTTTGTTTCGCCTGGATTTGAAGCTAAATCATGTTTATCACAAGTATCTGAATCTAAACCATTTGTTTTGCAAGAATATGAAGCTAAACCATGTGTTTCGTATGAATTTGAAGCTAAATCATGTGTTTCGCACAGATTTGAAGCTAACTTGTTTGTTTCGCCTGCATTTGAAGCTATATCAATTATATCGCAAGTATTTGAAGCTAAATCATTTGTGTCGCATGGCTTTGAAGATAAGCCACCTACTTTGCATTAATTTGAAGGTAAATCATGTGTTTCGCTTGGATTTGAAGGTAACTCGTTTGTTTCGCCAGCATTTCAAGCTAAATCATGTTTATCACCATTATCTGAATCTAAACCATTTGTTTCGCAAGAATATGAAGCTAAACCATGTGTTTCGCATGAATTTGAAGCTAAATCATATGTTTCGCACAGATTTGATGCTAACTCGTTTGTTTCGCCCTTATTTGAAGCTATATCATTTATATTGCAAGTCTGTGAAGCTAAATCATTTGTTTCGCATGGAGTTGAAGCTAAGGCTTCTACTTCGCATTGATTTGACACTAAATCATGTGTTTCGCTTGGATTTGAAGCTAACTCGTTTGTTTCGCCTGCATTTGATGCTATATCAATTATATCGCAAGTATTTGAAGCTAAACGATTTCTGTCGCATGGCTTTGAGGATAACCCTTCTACTTCGCATTGATTTGAAACTAAACCATGTGTTTCGCTTGGATTCGAAGCTAACTCGATTGCTTCGCCTGCATTTGAAGCTAAATCAATCATATCGCAAGTATTTGAAGCAGAATCGTTTGTGTCGCATGGCTTTGAGGATAAGCCTTCTAATTCGCATTAATTTGAATGTAAATCATGTGTTTCGCACAGATTTGAAGCTAACTCGTTTGTGTCGCCCTTATTTGAAGCTATAACATTTATATCGCAAGTCTGTGAAGCTAAATCATTTGTTTCGCATGGAGTTGAAGCTAAGGCTTCTACTTCGCATTGATTTGATACTAAATCATGTGTTTGGCATGGTTTTAAAGCTAGCTCGTTTGTTTCGCATGCGGATGAAGCTAAATCAAGTTTATCACAAGTATATGAAGCTAAACCATATGTTTCGCAAGAATATGAAGCTAAACCATGTGTATCGCTTGGATTTGAAGCTAAATCATGAGTTTCGCATAGACTTGAAGCTGACTCGTTTGTTTCGCCTGCATTTGAAGCTAAATCATGTTTATCACAAGTATCTGAATCTAAACCATTTGTTTCCCAAGAATATGAAGCTAAACCATGTGTTTCGCTTGGATTTGAAGGTAACTCGTTTGTTTCGCCTGCATTTGAAGCTATATCATTTATATCGCAAGTATGTGAAGCTAAATCATTTGTGTCGCATGGTTTTGAATATAAGCCTTCTACTTTATATTAATTTGAAGGTAAATCATGTGTTTCGCTTGGATTTGAAGCTAACTCGTTTGTTTCGCCTGCATTTGAAGCTATATTAATTATATCACAAGTATTTGAAGCTAAATCATTTGTGTCGCATGGTTTTGAATATAAGCATTCTACTTTATATTAATTTGAAGGTAAATCATGTGTTTCGCTTGGATTTGAAGCTAACTCGTTTGTTTCGCCTGCATTTGAAGCTATATCACATATATCGCAAGTCTGTGAAGCTAAATCATTTGTTTCGCATGGATATGAAGCTAAGCCTTCTACTTCGCACTGATTTGTGGCTAAATCATGTGTTTCGCTTGGTTTTAAAGCTAACTCGTTTGTTTCGCATGCGGTTGAAGCTAAATCATGTTTATCACAAGTATATAAAGCTAAACCATTTGTTTCGCAAGAATATGAAGCTAAACCATGTGTTTCGCTTGGATTTGAAGCTAAATCATGTGTTTCGCATGGATTTGAAGCTAACTCGTTTGTTTCGCCTGCATTTGAAGCTATATCACATATATCGCAAGTCTGTGAAGCTAAATCATTTGTTTCGCATGGATATGAAGCTAAGCCTTCTACTTCGCACTGATTTGAAGCTAAATCATGTGTTTCGCTTGGTTTTAAAGCTAACTCGTTTGTTTCGCATGCGGTTGAATCTAAATCATGTTTATCACAAGTATCTGAATCTAAACCATTTGTTTCGCAACAATATGAAGCTAAACCACGTCTTTCGCATGAATTTGAAGCTAAATCATGTGTTTCGCATAGACTTGAAGCTAACTCGTTTGTTTCGCCTGCATTTGAAGCTATATCACTTCTATCGCAGGTATTTGAAGCTAAATCATTCGTATGGCATCGATTTGAAGCTAAGCCTTCTACTTCGCATTGATTTGAAGCTAAATCGTGTATTTCGCTTGGATTTTAAACTAACGCGTTTGTTTCGCATGCAGTTGAAGCTAAATCGTGTTTATCACAAGTATCTGAAGCTAAGCCACTTGTTTCGCAAGCATATGAAGCTAAACTAAATCATTAGTTTCGCATGGATTTGAAGCTAAGCCTTCTGCTTCGCATTGATTTGAAGCTAAGCCTTCTGCTTCGCATTGATTTGAAACTAAATCATGTGTTTCGCATGGATTTGAAGCTAAGCCTTCTACTTCGCATTGATTTGGAACTAAATCATGTGTTTCGCTTGGATTTGAAGCTAACTCGTTTGTTTCGCATGCATTTGAAGCTATATCATTTATATCGCAAGTATATGAAGCTAAACCATTTGTTTCGCAAGAATATGAAGCTAAACCATGTATTTCGCTTAGATTTAAAACTAACTCGTTTGTTTCGCCTGGATTTGAAGCTAAATCATGTTTATCACAAGTATCTGAATCTAAACCATTTGTTTTCCAAGAATATGAAGCTAAACCATGTGTTTCGTATGAATTTGAAGCTAAATCATGTGTTTCGCACAGATTTGAAGCTAACTTGTTTGTTTCGCCTGCATTTGAAGCTATATCAATTATATCGCAAGTATTTGAAGCTAAATCATTTGTGTCGCATGGCTTTGAAGATGAGCCTTCTACTTTGCATTAATTTGAAGCTAAATCATGTGTTTCGCACAGATTTGAAGCTAACTCGTTTGTTTCACCCTTATTAGAAGCTATATCATTTATATCGCAAGTCTGTGAAGCTAGATCATTTGTTTCGCATGGAGTTGAAGCTAAGGCTTCTACTTCGCATTGATTTGACACTAAATCATTTGTTTCGCACAGATTTGAAGCTAACTCGTTTGTTTCGCCTGCATTTGAAGCTATATTAATTATATCGCAAGTATTTGAAGCTAAATCATTTGTGTCGCATGGCTTTGAAGATAAGCCACCTACTTTGCATTAATTTGAAGGTAAATCATGTGTTTCGCTTGGATTTGAAGGTAACTCGTTTGTTTCGCCAGCATTTCAAGCTAAATCATGTTTATCACCATTATCTGAATCTAAACCATTTGTTTCGCAAGAATATGAAGCTAAACCATGTGTTTCGCATGAATTTGAAGCTAAATCATGTGTTTCGCACAGATTTGATGCTAACTCGTTTGTTTCGCCCTTATTTGAAGCTATATCATTTATATTGCAAGTCTGTGAAGCTAAATCATTTGTTTCGCATGGAGTTGAAGCTAAGGCTTCTACTTCGCATTGATTTGACACTAAATCATGTGTTTCGCTTGGATTTGAAGCTAACTCGTTTGTTTCGCCTGCATTTGATGCTATATCATTTATATCGCAAGTAAATGAAGCTAAACCATTTGTTTCGCAAGAATATGAAGCTAAACCATGTGTTTCGCTTGGATTTAAAACTAACTCGTTTGTTTCGCCTGGATTTGAAGCTAAATCATGTTTATCACAAGTATCTGAATCTAAACCATTTGTTTTGCAAGAATATGAAGCTAAACCATGTGATTCGTATGAATTTGAAGCTAAATCATGTGTTTCGCACAGATTTGAAGCTAACTTGTTTGTTTCGCCTGCATTTGAAGCTATATCATTTATATCGCAAATATTTGAATCTAAATAATTTGTTTCGCATGGATTTGAAGCTAAGCCTTCTACTTTGCATTGATTTGAAACTAAATCATGTGTTTCGCTTGGATTTGAAGCTAACTCGTTGGTTCCGCCTGCATTTGAAGCTATATCAATTATATCGCAAGTATTTGAAGCTAAGTCATTTGTGTCGCTTGGCTTTGAAGATAAACCTTCTACTTTGCATTAATTTGAAGGTAAATCATGTGTTTCGTATGGATTTGAAGCTAACTCGTTTGTTTCGTCTGCATTTGAAGCTATATCACTTCTATCGCAGGTATTTGAAGCGAATCATTCGTATGGCATCGATTTGAAGCTAAGCCTTCTACTTCGCATTGATTTGAAGCTAAATCGTGTGTTTCGCTTGGATTTTAAACTAACTCGTTTGTTTCGCATGCAGTTGAAGCTAAATCATGTTTATCACAAGTATCTGAAGCTAAACCACTTGTTTCGCAAGCATATGAAGCTAAACCACGTGTTTCGCATGAATTTGTATCTAAATCATGTGTTTCGCATAGACTTGAAGCTAACTCGTCTGTTTCGCCTGCATTTGAAGCTATATCACTTCTATCGCAAGTATTTGAAGCTAAATCATTTGTTCCGCATGGATTTGAGGCTACGCCTTCTACTTCGCATTGATTTTTAGCTAAATCATGTGTTTCGCATGGATTTGATGCTAACTCGTTTGTTTCGCATGCATTTGAAGCAGTATCACTTATATTCGCAAGTATTTGAAGCTAAGTCATTTGTTTCGCATGGATATGAAGATAAGCCACCTACTTCGGATTGATTTGAAGCTAAATCATGTGTCTCGCTTGGTTTTAAAGCTAACTCGTTTGTTTCGAATGCGGTTGAAGCTAAATCATGTTTATCACAAGTATCTGATGCTAAACCACTTGTTTCGCAAGTATATGAATCTAAACCATGTGCTTCGCATTGATTTGAAGATAAATCTTGTGTTCCGCATGGATCTGAAGCTAACTCGTTTGTTTTGCCTGCATTTGATGTTATATCATTTATAACGCAAGTATTTGAAGCTAAATCATTTGTTTCGCATGTATTTGAAGAAATATCATTTGTTTCGCATGGATTTGAAGCTACCTCATTTGTTTCGCCTGCAGTTGAATCTATTTCACTTATATCGCAAGAATTTGAATCTAAATCATTTGTTCCGCATGGATTTGAAGCTACGCCTTCTACTTTGCATTGAATTTTAGCTAAATCATGTGTGTCGCATGGATTTGATGCTAACTCGTTTGTTTCGCATGGCATTTGAAGCTGTATCACTTATATTCGCCAGTATTTGAAACTAAGTCATTTGTTTCGCATGGATATGAAGCTAAGCCATCTACTTCGCATTGATTTTTAGCTAAATCATGTGTGTCGCATGGATTTGAAACTGACTCGTTTGTTTCGCCTGCATTTGAAGCTAAATCATGTTTATCACAAGTATCTGTATCTAAACCATTTGTTTCGCAAGAATATGAAGCTAAACCACGTGTTTCGCATGAATTTGAAGCTAAATCATGTCTTTCGCATAGACTTGAAGCTAACTCGTTTGTTTCGACTGCATTTGAAGCTATATCACTTCTATCGCAGGTATTTGAAGCTAAATCGTTCGTATGGCATCGATTTGAAGCTAAGCCTTCTACTTCGCATTGATTTGAAGCTAAATCATTTGTCTCGCAGGAGTTTTAAAGCGAACTCGTTTGTTTCGCATGCGGTTGAAGTAAATCATGTTTATCACAAGTATATGAAGCTGAACCATTTGTTTCGCAAGAATATGAAGCTAAACCACGTGTTTCGCTTGAATTTGAAGCTAAATCATGTGTGTCGCATAGACTTGAAGCTAACTCGTTTGTTTCGCCTGCATTTGAATCTATATCACTTCTATCGCAGGTATTTGAAGCTAATCATTCCTATGGCATCGATTTGAAGCTAAGCCTTCTACTTCGCATTGATTTGAAGCTAAATCGTGTGTTTCGCTTGGATTTTAAACTAACTCGTTTGTTTCGCATGCAGTTGAAGCTAAATCATGTTTATCACAAGTATCTGAAACTAAACCATTTGTTTCGCAAGAATATGACGCTAAACCATGTGTTTCGCATGAATTTGAAGCTAAATTATGTGTTTCGCTTGGATTTGAAGCTAAGTCAGGTGTTTCGCATGGATTTGAAGCTAAAACATGTGTTACGCATGGATTTGAAGCTAAATCATGTGTTTCGCAAGGATTTGAAGTCATGCCTTCTACTTCGCATTGATTTGTAGCTAAGCCTTCTACTTCGCATTGATTTGAAACTAGACCATGTGTTTCGCTTGGATTAGAAGCTAAATCATTTGTTTCGCATACATTTCAAGCTATATCATTTTTATCGCAAGTATGTGAAGTTAAATCATTTGTTTCGCATGGATTTGAAGCTAAATCTTCTACATCGTATTTATTTGAAGCTTCATCTTGTGCATCGCATGGATTTGAAGCTAAATCTTCTACATCGCATTGATTTGTAGCTATATCATGTGTTTCGCATGGACTTGAAGCTAACTCGTTTGTTTCCCCTGCACTTGAAGCTATGTCACTTATATCGCAAGTATGTGAAGCTAAATCATTTGTTTCGCAAGGATTTGAAGCTAAGTCTTCTACATCGCATGAATTTGAAGCTAAATCATGTGTTTTGCATGGATTTGAAGCTAACTTGTTTGTTTCCCCTGCATTTGAAACTACATCACTTATATCGCTAGTATCTGATGCTAAATCATTTGTTTCTGATGGATTTGATGCAGAATCTTCCACATCGCATTGATTTGCAGCAAAATCATGTGTTTCGCATGGATTTGGAGCTAAACCTTCTATATCGCATTGATTTGAAGTTAGTCATGTTTTTTGCGTGGATTTGCAGTTAACTCGTTTGTTTCGCCTGCATTTGAAGCTATATCACTTCTATCGCAATTATTTGAATCTAAATCATTTGTTTCCCGCGGATTTGAAGCTAAGCCTTCTACATCGCATTGATTTAAGGCAATATCATTTGTTTCGCTTTTATTTGAAGCTAAATCATGTGTTTCGCATGAATTTGAAACTAAATCATGCGTTTCCATGAATTTCAAGCTATCGCGTTTGTTTCGCCTGCATTTGAAGCTATTTCATTTATATCGCAAGTATTTGAAGGTAACTCATATATTTCGCATTGATTTGATGCTAAGCTTTCAACTTCGCATTGATTTGAAACTAAATCATGTGATTCCCTTGAATGTGAATCTAACTCGTTTGTTTCGTATGCAGAAGAAGCTAAATCATGTTTATCACAATTATCTGAAGCTAAACCATTTGTTTCGCATACATTTTAAGCTATTTCATTTTTATCGCAAGTATGTGAAGTTAAATCATTTGTTTCGCATGGATTTGAAGCTAAATCTTCTACATCGTATTTATTTGAAGCTTCATCTTGTGCATCGCATGGATTTGAAGCTAAATTTTCTACATCGCATTGATTTGTAGCTATATCATGTGTTTCGCATGGACTTGAAGCTAACTCGTTTGTTTCCCCTGTACTTGAAGCTATGTCACTTATATCGCAAGTATGTGAAGCTAAATCATTTGTTTCGCAAGGATTTGAAGCTAAGTCTTCTACATCGCATGAATTTGAAGCTAAATCATGTGTTTTGCATGGATTTGAAGCTAACTTGTTTGTTTCCCCTGCATTTGAAACTACATCACTTATATCGCTAGTATCTGATGCTAAATCATTTGTTTCTGATGGATTTGATGCAGAATCTTCCACATCGCATTGATTTGCAGCTAAATCATGTGTTTCGCATGATTGGAGCTAAACCTTCTATATCGCATTGATTTGAAGTTAGTCATGTTTTTTGCGTGGATTTGCAGCTAACTCGTTTGTTTCGCCTGCATTTGAAGCTATATCACTTCTATCGCAATTATTTGAATCTAAATCATTTGTTTCCCGCGGATTTGAAGCTAAGCCTTCTACATCGCATTGATTTAAGGCAATATCATTTGTTTCGCTTTTATTTGAAGCTAAATCATGTGTTTCGCATGAATTTGAAACTAAATCATGCGTTTCCATGAATTTCAAGCTATCGCGTTTGTTTCGCCTGCATTTGAAGCTATTTCATTTATATCGCAAGTATTTGAAGGTAACACATATATTTCGCATTGATTTGATGCTAAGCTTTCAACTTCGCATTGATTTGAAACTAAATCATGTGATTCCCTTGAATGTGAATCTAACTCGTTTGTTTCGTATGCAGAAGAAGCTAAATCATGTTTATCACAATTATCTGAAACTAAACCATTTGTTTCACAAGAATATGATGCTAAACCATTTGTTTCGCATGAATTTGATTCTAAATCATAAGTTTCCCATGGATTTGGTGCTAAATCATGTGTTTCGCATGGATTTGAAGCTAACTCGTTTATTTTGCATGGATTTGAAGATACCTCGTTTGTTTCGACTTTATTTGAATCTGTACCATTTATTTCGCAAGTATTTGAAGCTAAATCATTTGTGTCGCATGGCTTTGAAGATAAGCCACCTACTTTGCATTAATTTGAAGGTAAATCATGTGTTTCGCTTGGATTTGAAGGTAACTCGTTTGTTTCGCCAGCATTTCAAGCTAAATCATGTTTATCACCATTATCTGAATCTAAACCATTTGTTTCGCAAGAATATGAAGCTAAACCATGTGTTTCGCATGAATTTGAAGCTAAATCATATGTTTCGCACAGATTTGATGCTAACTCGTTTGTTTCGCCCTTATTTGAAGCTATATCATTTATATTGCAAGTCTGTGAAGCTAAATCATTTGTTTCGCATGGAGTTGAAGCTAAGGCTTCTACTTCGCATTGATTTGACACTAAATCATGTGTTTCGCTTGGATTTGAAGCTAACTCGTTTGTTTCGCCTGCATTTGATGCTGTATCAATTATATCGCAAGTATTTGAAGCTAAATCATTTGTGTCGCATGGCTTTGAATCTAACTCGTTTGTTTCGCCTGCATTGAAGCTACATCACTTCTATCGCAAGTATTTGAAGCTAAATCATTTGTGTCGCATGGATTTGAAGCTAAGCCTTCTACTTCGCATTGATTTGAAACTAAATCATCTGTTTCGCTTGGATTTGAAGCTAACTCGTTTGTATCGAAAGCATTTGAAGCTTTATCAATTATATCGCAAGTATTTGAAGCTAAACGATTTCTGTCGCATGGCTTTGAGGATAACCCTTCTACTACGCATTGATTTGAAACTAAACCATGTGTTTCGCTTGGATTCGAAGCTAACTCGATTGCTTCGCCTGCATTTGAAGCTAAATCAATCATATCGCAAGTATTTGAAGCAGAATCGTTTGTGTCGCATGGCTTTGAGGATAAGCCTTCTAATTCGCATTAATTTGAATGTAAATCATGTGTTTCGCACAGATTTGAAGCTAACTCGTTTGTGTCGCCTGCATTTGAAGCTAAATCATGTTTATCACAAGTATCTGTATCTAAACCATTTGTTTCGCAAGAATATGAAGCTAAACCACGTGTTTCGCATGAATTTGAAGCTAATTCATGTCTTTCGCATAGACTTGAAGCTAACTCGTTTGTTTCGACTGCATTTGAAGCTATATCACTTCTATCGCAGGTATTTGAAGCTAAATCGTTCGTATGGCATCGATTTGAAGCTAAGCCTTCTACTTCGCATTGATTTGAAGCTAAATCATTTGTCTCGCAGGAGTTTTAAAGCGAACTCGTTTGTTTCGCATGCGGTTGAAGTAAATCATGTTTATCACAAGTATATGAAGCTGAACCATTTGTTTCGCAAGAATATGAAGCTAAACCACGTGTTTCGCTTGAATTTGAAGCTAAATCATGTGTGTCGCATAGACTTGAAGCTAACTCGTTTGTTTCGCCTGCATTTGAATCTATATCACTTCTATCGCAGGTATTTGAAGCTAATCATTCCTATGGCATCGATTTGAAGCTAAGCCTTCTACTTCGCATTGATTTGAAGCTAAATCGTGTGTTTCGCTTGGATTTTAAACTAACTCGTTTGTTTCGCATGCAGTTGAAGCTAAATCATGTTTATCACAAGTATCTGAAACTAAACCATTTGTTTCGCAAGAATATGACGCTAAACCATGTGTTTCGCATGAATTTGAAGCTAAATTATGTGTTTCGCTTGGATTTGAAGCTAAGTCAGGTGTTTCGCATGGATTTGAAGCTAAAACATGTGTTACGCATGGATTTGAAGCTAAATCATGTGTTTCGCAAGGATTTGAAGTCATGCCTTCTACTTCGCATTGATTTGTAGCTAAGCCTTCTACTTCGCATTGATTTGAAACTAGACCATGTGTTTCGCTTGGATTAGAAGCTAAATCATTTGTTTCGCATACATTTCAAGCTATATCATTTTTATCGCAAGTATGTGAAGTTAAATCATTTGTTTCGCATGGATTTGAAGCTAAATCTTCTACATCGTATTTATTTGAAGCTTCATCTTGTGCATCGCATGGATTTGAAGCTAAATCTTCTACATCGCATTGATTTGTAGCTATATCATGTGTTTCGCATGGACTTGAAGCTAACTCGTTTGTTTCCCCTGCACTTGAAGCTATGTCACTTATATCGCAAGTATGTGAAGCTAAATCATTTGTTTCGCAAGGATTTGAAGCTAAGTCTTCTACATCGCATGAATTTGAAGCTAAATCATGTGTTTTGCATGGATTTGAAGCTAACTTGTTTGTTTCCCCTGCATTTGAAACTACATCACTTATATCGCTAGTATCTGATGCTAAATCATTTGTTTCTGATGGATTTGATGCAGAATCTTCCACATCGCATTGATTTGCAGCAAAATCATGTGTTTCGCATGGATTTGGAGCTAAACCTTCTATATCGCATTGATTTGAAGTTAGTCATGTTTTTTGCGTGGATTTGCAGTTAACTCGTTTGTTTCGCCTGCATTTGAAGCTATATCACTTCTATCGCAATTATTTGAATCTAAATCATTTGTTTCCCGCGGATTTGAAGCTAAGCCTTCTACATCGCATTGATTTAAGGCAATATCATTTGTTTCGCTTTTATTTGAAGCTAAATCATGTGTTTCGCATGAATTTGAAACTAAATCATGCGTTTCCATGAATTTCAAGCTATCGCGTTTGTTTCGCCTGCATTTGAAGCTATTTCATTTATATCGCAAGTATTTGAAGGTAACTCATATATTTCGCATTGATTTGATGCTAAGCTTTCAACTTCGCATTGATTTGAAACTAAATCATGTGATTCCCTTGAATGTGAATCTAACTCGTTTGTTTCGTATGCAGAAGAAGCTAAATCATGTTTATCACAATTATCTGAAGCTAAACCATTTGTTTCGCATACATTTTAAGCTATTTCATTTTTATCGCAAGTATGTGAAGTTAAATCATTTGTTTCGCATGGATTTGAAGCTAAATCTTCTACATCGTATTTATTTGAAGCTTCATCTTGTGCATCGCATGGATTTGAAGCTAAATTTTCTACATCGCATTGATTTGTAGCTATATCATGTGTTTCGCATGGACTTGAAGCTAACTCGTTTGTTTCCCCTGTACTTGAAGCTATGTCACTTATATCGCAAGTATGTGAAGCTAAATCATTTGTTTCGCAAGGATTTGAAGCTAAGTCTTCTACATCGCATGAATTTGAAGCTAAATCATGTGTTTTGCATGGATTTGAAGCTAACTTGTTTGTTTCCCCTGCATTTGAAACTACATCACTTATATCGCTAGTATCTGATGCTAAATCATTTGTTTCTGATGGATTTGATGCAGAATCTTCCACATCGCATTGATTTGCAGCTAAATCATGTGTTTCGCATGGATTTGGAGCTAAACCTTCTATATCGCATTGATTTGAAGTTAGTCATGTTTTTTGCGTGGATTTGCAGCTAACTCGTTTGTTTCGCCTGCATTTGAAGCTATATCACTTCTATCGCAATTATTTGAATCTAAATCATTTGTTTCCCGCGGATTTGAAGCTAAGCCTTCTACATCGCATTGATTTAAGGCAATATCATTTGTTTCGCTTTTATTTGAAGCTAAATCATGTGTTTCGCATGAATTTGAAACTAAATCATGCGTTTCCATGAATTTCAAGCTATCGCGTTTGTTTCGCCTGCATTTGAAGCTATTTCATTTATATCGCAAGTATTTGAAGGTAACACATATATTTCGCATTGATTTGATGCTAAGCTTTCAACTTCGCATTGATTTGAAACTAAATCATGTGATTCCCTTGAATGTGAATCTAACTCGTTTGTTTCGTATGCAGAAGAAGCTAAATCATGTTTATCACAATTATCTGAAACTAAACCATTTGTTTCACAAGAATATGATGCTAAACCATTTGTTTCGCATGAATTTGATTCTAAATCATGAGTTTCCCATGGATTTGGTGCTAAATCATGTGTTTCGCATGGATTTGAAGCTAACTCGTTTATTTTGCATGGATTTGAAGATACCTCGTTTGTTTCGACTTTATTTGAATCTGTACCATTTATTTCGCAAGTATTTGAAGCTAAATCATTTGTGTCGCATGGCTTTGAAGATAAGCCACCTACTTTGCATTAATTTGAAGGTAAATCATGTGTTTCGCTTGGATTTGAAGGTAACTCGTTTGTTTCGCCAGCATTTCAAGCTAAATCATGTTTATCACCATTATCTGAATCTAAACCATTTGTTTCGCAAGAATATGAAGCTAAACCATGTGTTTCGCATGAATTTGAAGCTAAATCATATGTTTCGCACAGATTTGATGCTAACTCGTTTGTTTCGCCCTTATTTGAAGCTATATCATTTATATTGCAAGTCTGTGAAGCTAAATCATTTGTTTCGCATGGAGTTGAAGCTAAGGCTTCTACTTCGCATTGATTTGACACTAAATCATGTGTTTCGCTTGGATTTGAAGCTAACTCGTTTGTTTCGCCTGCATTTGATGCTGTATCAATTATATCGCAAGTATTTGAAGCTAAATCATTTGTGTCGCATGGCTTTGAATCTAACTCGTTTGTTTCGCCTGCATTGAAGCTACATCACTTCTATCGCAAGTATTTGAAGCTAAATCATTTGTGTCGCATGGATTTGAAGCTAAGCCTTCTACTTCGCATTGATTTAAGGCAATATCATTTGTTTCGCTTTTATTTGAAGCTAAATCATGTGTTTCGCATGAATTTGAAACTAAATCATGCGTTTCCATGAATTTCAAGCTATCGCGTTTGTTTCGCCTGCATTTGAAGCTATTTCATTTATATCGCAAGTATTTGAAGGTAACTCATATATTTCGCATTGATTTGATGCTAAGCTTTCAACTTCGCATTGATTTGAAACTAAATCATGTGATTCCCTTGAATGTGAATCTAACTCGTTTGTTTCGTATGCAGAAGAAGCTAAATCATGTTTATCACAATTATCTGAAGCTAAACCATTTGTTTCACAAGAATATGAAGCTAAACCATTTGTTTCGCATGAATTTGATTCTAAATCATGAGTTTCCCATGGATTTGGTGCTAAATCATGTGTTTCGCATGGATTTGAAGTCATGCCTTCTACTTCGCATTGATTTGTAGCTAAGCCTTCTACTTCGCATTGATTTGAAACTAGACCATGTGTTTCGCTTGGATTAGAAGCTAAATCATTTGTTTCGCATACATTTTAAGCTATTTCATTTTTATCGCAAGTATGTGAAGTTAAATCATTTGTTTCGCATGGATTTGAAGCTAAATCTTCTACATCGTATTTATTTGAAGCTTCATCTTGTGCATCGCATGGATTTGAAGCTAAATTTTCTACATCGCATTGATTTGTAGCTATATCATGTGTTTCGCATGGACTTGAAGCTAACTCGTTTGTTTCCCCTGTACTTGAAGCTATGTCACTTATATCGCAAGTATGTGAAGCTAAATCATTTGTTTCGCAAGGATTTGAAGCTAAGTCTTCTACATCGCATGAATTTGAAGCTAAATCATGTGTTTTGCATGGATTTGAAGCTAACTTGTTTGTTTCCCCTGCATTTGAAACTACATCACTTATATCGCTAGTATCTGATGCTAAATCATTTGTTTCTGATGGATTTGATGCAGAATCTTCCACATCGCATTGATTTGCAGCTAAATCATGTGTTTCGCATGGATTTGGAGCTAAACCTTCTATATCGCATTGATTTGAAGTTAGTCATGTTTTTTGCGTGGATTTGCAGCTAACTCGTTTGTTTAGCCTGCATTTGAAGCTATATCACTTCTATCGCAATTATTTGAATCTAAATCATTTGTTTCCCGCGGATTTGAAGCTAAGCCTTCTACATCGCATTGATTTAAGGCAATATCATTTGTTTCGCTTTTATTTGAAGCTAAATCATGTGTTTCGCATGAATTTGAAACTAAATCATGCGTTTCCATGAATTTCAAGCTATCGCGTTTGTTTCGCCTGCATTTGAAGCTATTTCATTTATATCGCAAGTATTTGAAGGTAACACATATATTTCGCATTGATTTGATGCTAAGCTTTCAACTTCGCATTGATTTGAAACTAAATCATGTGATTCCCTTGAATGTGAATCTAACTCGTTTGTTTCGTATGCAGAAGAAGCTAAATCATGTTTATCACAATTATCTGAAACTAAACCATTTGTTTCACAAGAATATGATGCTAAACCATTTGTTTCGCATGAATTTGATTCTAAATCATAAGTTTCCCATGGATTTGGTGCTAAATCATGTGTTTCGCATGGATTTGAAGCTAACTCGTTTATTTTGCATGGATTTGAAGATACCTCGTTTGTTTCGACTTTATTTGAATCTGTACCATTTATTTCGCAAGTATTTGAAGCTAAATCATTTGTGTCGCATGGCTTTGAAGATAAGCCACCTACTTTGCATTAATTTGAAGGTAAATCATGTGTTTCGCTTGGATTTGAAGGTAACTCGTTTGTTTCGCCAGCATTTCAAGCTAAATCATGTTTATCACCATTATCTGAATCTAAACCATTTGTTTCGCAAGAATATGAAGCTAAACCATGTGTTTCGCATGAATTTGAAGCTAAATCATATGTTTCGCACAGATTTGATGCTAACTCGTTTGTTTCGCCCTTATTTGAAGCTATATCATTTATATTGCAAGTCTGTGAAGCTAAATCATTTGTTTCGCATGGAGTTGAAGCTAAGGCTTCTACTTCGCATTGATTTGACACTAAATCATGTGTTTCGCTTGGATTTGAAGCTAACTCGTTTGTTTCGCCTGCATTTGATGCTGTATCAATTATATCGCAAGTATTTGAAGCTAAATCATTTGTGTCGCATGGCTTTGAATCTAACTCGTTTGTTTCGCCTGCATTGAAGCTACATCACTTCTATCGCAAGTATTTGAAGCTAAATCATTTGTGTCGCATGGATTTGAAGCTAAGCCTTCTACTTCGCATTGATTTGAAACTAAATCATCTGTTTCGCTTGGATTTGAAGCTAACTCGTTTGTATCGAAAGCATTTGAAGCTTTATCAATTATATCGCAAGTATTTGAAGCTAAACGATTTCTGTCGCATGGCTTTGAGGATAACCCTTCTACTACGCATTGATTTGAAACTAAACCATGTGTTTCGCTTGGATTCGAAGCTAACTCGATTGCTTCGCCTGCATTTGAAGCTAAATCAATCATATCGCAAGTATTTGAAGCAGAATCGTTTGTGTCGCATGGCTTTGAGGATAAGCCTTCTAATTCGCATTAATTTGAATGTAAATCATGTGTTTCGCACAGATTTGAAGCTAACTCGTTTGTGTCGCCCTTATTTGAAGCTATAACATTTATATCGCAAGTCTGTGAAGCTAAATCATTTGTTTCGCATGGAGTTGAAGCTAAGGCTCCTACTTCGCATTGATTTGATACTAAATCATGTGTTTGGCATGGTTTTAAAGCTAGCTCGTTTGTTTCGCATGCGGATGAAGCTAAATCAAGTTTATCACAAGTATATGAAGCTAAACCATATGTTTCGCAAGAATATGAAGCTAAACCATGTGTATCGCTTGGATTTGAAGCTAAATCATGAGTTTCGCATAGACTTGAAGCTGACTCGTTTGTTTCGCCTGCATTTGAAGCTATATTAATTATATCACAAGTATTTGAAGCTAAATCATTTGTGTCGCATGGTTTTGAATATAAGCCTTCTACTTTATATTAATTTGAAGGTAAATCATGTGTTACGCTTGGATTTGAAGCTAACTCGTTTGTTTCGCCTGCATTTGAAGCTACATTAATTATATCACAAGTATTTGAAGCTAAATCATTTGTGTCGCATGGTTTTGAATATAAGCATTCTACTTTATATTAATTTGAAGGTAAATCATGTGTTTCGCTTGGATTTGAAGCTAACTCGTTTGTTTCGCCTGCATTTGAAGCTATATCACATATATCGCAAGTCTGTGAAGCTAAATCATTTGTTTCGCATGGATATGAAGCTAAGCCTTCTACTTCGCACTGATTTGTGGCTAAATCATGTGTTTCGCTTGGTTTTAAAGCTAACTCGTTTGTTTCGCATGCGGTTGAAGCTAAATCATGTTTATCACAAGTATATAAAGCTAAACCATTTGTTTCGCAAGAATATGAAGCTAAACCATGTGTTTCGCTTGGATTTGAAGCTAAATCATGTGTTTCGCATGGATTTGAAGCTAACTCGTTTGTTTCGCCTGCATTTGAAGCTATATCACATATATCGCAAGTCTGTGAAGCTAAATCATTTGTTTCGCATGGATATGAAGCTAAGCCTTCTACTTCGCACTGATTTGAAGCTAAATCATGTGTTTCGCTTGGTTTTAAAGCTAACTCGTTTGTTTCGCATGCGGTTGAATCTAAATCATGTTTATCACAAGTATATAAAGCTAAACCATTTGTTTCGCAAGAATATGAAGCTAAACCATGTGTTTCGCTTGGATTTGAAGCTAAATCATGTGTTTCGCATGGATTTGAAACTAACTCGTTTGCTTCGCCTGCATTTGAAGCTAAATCATGTTTATCACAAGTATCTGAATCTAAACCATTTGTTTCGCAACAATATGAAGCTAAACCACGTCTTTCGCATGAATTTGAAGCTAAATCATGTGTTTCGCATAGACTTGAAGCTAACTCGTTTGTTTCGCCTGCATTTGAAGCTATATCACTTCTATCGCAGGTATTTGAAGCTAAATCATTCGTATGGCATCGATTTGAAGCTAAGCCTTCTACTTCGCATTGATTTAAGGCTAAATCGTGTATTTCGCTTGGATTTTAAACTAACGCGTTTGTTTCGCATGCAGTTGAAGCTAAATCGTGTTTATCACAAGTATCTGAAGCTAAGCCACTTGTTTCGCAAGCATATGAAGCTAAACTAAATCATTAGTTTCGCATGGATTTGAAGCTAAGCCTTCTGCTTCGCATTGATTTGAAGCTAAGCCTTCTGCTTCGCATTGATTTGAAACTAAATCATGTGTTTCGCATGGATTTGAAGCTAAGACTTCTACTTCACATTGATTTGAAACTAAATCATGTGTTTCGCTTGAATTTGAAGCGAACTCGTTTGTTTCGCCTTTATTTGAAGCTATATCATTTATATCGTAAGTATGTGATGCTAAATCATTTGTTTCGCATTGATTAGAAGCTAAGCCTTCTACTTCGCATTGTTTTCACACTAAATCATATGTGTTGCATTGCTTTGAAGCTAACTCGTTTGTTTCGCCTGCATTTGAAGCTATATCTTTTATATCGCAAGTATATGAAGCTAAATCATTTGTGTTGAATGGCTTTGAAGCTAACTCGTTTGTTTCGTCTGCATTGAAGCTATATCACTTCTATCGCAAGTATTTGAAGCTAAATCATTTGTATCGCATGGATTTGAAGCTAAGCCTTCTACTTCGCATTGATTTGGAACTAAATCATGTGTTTCGCTTGGATTTGAAGCTAACTCGTTTGTTTCGCATGCATTTGAAGCTATATCATTTATATCGCAAGTATATGAAGCTAAACCATTTGTTTCGCAAGAATATGAAGCTAAACCATGTGTTTCGCTTGGATTTAAAACTAACTCGTTTGTTTCGCCTGGATTTGAAGCTAAATCATGTTTATCACAAGTATCTGAATCTAAACCATTTGTTTTCCAAGAATATGAAGCTAAACCATGTGTTTCGTATGAATTTGAAGCTAAATCATGTGTTTCGCACAGATTTGAAGCTAACTTGTTTGTTTCGCCTGCATTTGAAGCTATATCAATTATATCGCAAGTATTTGAAGCTAAATCATTTGTGTCGCATGGCTTTGAAGATGAGCCTTCTACTTTGCATTAATTTGAAGCTAAATCATGTGTTTCGCACAGATTTGAAGCTAACTCGTTTGTTTCACCCTTATTAGAAGCTATATCATTTATATCGCAAGTCTGTGAAGCTAGATCATTTGTTTCGCATGGAGTTGAAGCTAAGGCTTCTACTTCGCATTGATTTGACACTAAATCATTTGTTTCGCACAGATTTGAAGCTAACTCGTTTGTTTCGCCTGCATTTGAAGCTATATTAATTATATCGCAAGTATTTGAAGCTAAATCATTTGTGTCGCATGGCTTTGAAGATAAGCCACCTACTTTGCATTAATTTGAAGGTAAATCATGTGTTTCGCTTGGATTTGAAGCTAACTCGTTTGTTTCGCCTGCATTTGATGCTGTATCAATTATATCGCAAGTATTTGAAGCTAAATCATTTGTGTCGCATGGATTTGAAGCTAAGCCTTCTACTTCGCATTGATTTGAAACTAAATCGTCTGTTTCGCTTGGATTTGAAGCTAACTCGTTTGTTCCGAAAGCATTTGAAGCTTTATCAATTATATCGCAAGTATTTGAAGCTAAACGATTTCTGTCGCATGGCTTTGAGGATAACCCTTCTACTTCGCATTGATTTGAAACTAAACCATGTGTTTCGCTTGGATTCGAAGCTAACTCGTTTGCTTCGCCTGCATTTGAAGCTAAATCAATCATATCGCAAGTATTTGAAGCAGAATCGTTTGTGTCGCATGGCTTTGAGGATAAGCCTTCTAATTCGCATTAATTTGAATGTAAATCATGTGTTTCGCACAGATTTGAAGCTAACTCGTTTGTTTCGCCCTTATTTGAAGCTATAACATTTATATCGCAAGTCTGTGAAGCTAAATCATTTGTTTCGCATGGAGTTGAAGCTAAGGCTTCTACTTCGCATTGATTTGATACTAAATCATGTGTTTGGCATGGTTTTAAAGCTAGCTCGTTTGTTTCGCATGCGGATGAAGCTAAATCAAGTTTATCACAAGTATATGAAGCTAAACCATATGTTTCGCAAGAATATGAAGCTAAACCATGTGTATCGCTTGGATTTGAAGCTAAATCATGAGTTTCGCATAGACTTGAAGCTGACTCGTTTGTTTCGCCTGCATTTGAAGCTATATTAATTATATCACAAGTATTTGAAGCTAAATCATTTGTGTCGCATGGTTTTGAATATAAGCCTTCTACTTTATATTAATTTGAAGGTAAATCATGTGTTTCGCTTGGATTTGAAGCTAACTCGTTTGTTTCGCCTGCATTTGAAGCTATATTAATTATATCACAAGTATTTGAAGCTAAATCATTTGTGTCGCATGGTTTTGAATATAAGCCTTCTACTTTATATTAATTTGAAGGTAAATCATGTGCTTCGCTTGGATTTGAAGCTAACTCGTTTGTTTCGCCTGCATTTGAAGCTATATCACATATATCGCAAGTCTGTGAAGCTAAATCATTTGTTTCGCATGGATATGAAGCTAAGCCTTCTACTTCGCACTGATTTGAAGCTAAATCATGTGTTTCGCTTGGTTTTAAAGCTAACTCGTTTGTTTCGCATGCGGTTGAAGCTAAATCATGTTTATCACAAGTATATAAAGCTAAACCATTTGTTTCGCAAGAACATGAAGCTAAACCATGTGTTTCGCTTGGATTTGAAGCTAAATCATGTGTTTCGCATGGATTTGAAACTAACTCGTTTGCTTCGCCTGCATTTGAAGCTAAATCATGTTTATCACAAGTATCTGAATCTAAACCATTTGTTTCGCAACAATATGAAGCTAAACCACGTCTTTCGCATGAATTTGAAGCTAAATCATGTGTTTCGCATAGACTTGAAGCTAACTCGTTTGTTTCGCCTGCATTTGAAGCTATATCACTTCTATCGCAGGTATTTGAAGCTAAATCATTCGTATGGCATCGATTTGAAGCTAAGCCTTCTACTTCGCATTGATTTGAAGCTAAATCGTGTATTTCGCTTGGATTTTAAACTAACGCGTTTGTTTCGCATGCAGTTGAAGCTAAATCGTGTTTATCACAAGTATCTGAAGCTAAGCCACTTGTTTCGCAAGCATATGAAGCTAAACTAAATCATTAGTTTCGCATGGATTTGAAGCTAAGCCTTCTGCTTAGCATTGATTTGAAGCTAAGCCTTCTGCTTCGCATTGATTTGAAACTAAATCATGTGTTTCGCATGGATTTGAAGCTAAGACTTCTACTTCACATTGATTTGAAACTAAATCATGTGTTTCGCTTGAATTTGAAGCGAACTCGTTTGTTTCGCCTTTATTTGAAGCTATATCATTTATATCGTAAGTATGTGATGCTAAATCATTTGTTTCGCATTGATTAGAAGCTAAGCCTTCTACTTCGCATTGCTTTCACACTAAATCATATGTGTTGCATTGCTTTGAAGCTAACTCGTTTGTTTCGCCTGCATTTGAAGCTATATCTTTTGTATCGCAAGTATATGAAGCTAAATCATTTGTGTTGAATGGCTTTGAAGCTAACTCGTTTGTTTCGTCTGCATTGAAGCTATATCACTTCTATCGCAAGTATTTGAAGCTAAATCATTCATATGGCATCGATTTGAAGCTAAGCCTTCTACTTCGCATTGATTTGATACTAAATCATGTGTTTGGCATGGTTTTAAAGCTAGCTCGTTTGTTTCGCATGCGGATGAAGCTAAATCAAGTTTATCACAAGTATCTGAATCTAAACCATTTGTTTCGCAACAATATGAAGCTAAACCACGTGTTTCGCATAAATTTGAAGCTAAATCATGTGTTTCGCATAGACTTGAAGCTAACTCGTTTGTTTCGCCTGCATTTGAAGCTATATCACTTCTATCGCAGGTATTTGATGCTAAATCATTCATATGGCATCGATTTGAAGCTAAGCCTTCTACTTCGCATTGATTTGAAGCTAAATCGTGTATTTCGCTTGGATTTTAAACTAACGCGTTTGTTTCGCATGCAGTTGAAGCTAAATCGTGTTTATCACAAGTATCTGAAGCTAAGCCACTTGTTTCGCAAGCATATGAAGCTAAACTAAATCATTAGTTTCGCATGGATTTGAAGCTAAGCTTTCTGCTTCGCATTGATTTGAAGCTAAGCCTTCTGCTTCGCATTGATTTGAAACTAAATCAAGTGTTTCGCATGGATTTGAAGCTAAGACTTCTACTTCACATTGATTTGAAACTAAATCATGTGGTTCGCATGGATTTGAAGCTAAACCATGTGTTTCGCACAGATTTGAAGCTAACTCGTATGTTTAGCCTGCATTTGAAGCTATATCAATTATATCGCAAGTATTTGAAGCTAAATCATTTGTGTTGAATGGCTTTGAAGCTAACTCGTTTGTTTCGTCTGCATTGAAGCTATATCACTTCTATCGCAAGTATTTGAAGCTAAATCATTTGTATCGCATGGATTTGAAGCTAAGCCTTCTACTTCGCATTGATTTGGAACTAAATCATGTGTTTCGCTTGGATTTGAAGCTAACTCGTTTGTTTCGCATGCATTTGAAGCTATATCATTTATATCGCAAGTATATGAAGCTAAACCATTTGTTTCGCAAGAATATGAAGCTAAACCATGTGTTTCGCTTGGATTTAAAACTAACTCGTTTGTTTCGCCTGGATTTGAAGCTAAATCATGTTTATCACAAGTATCTGAATCTAAACCATTTGTTTTTCAAGAATATGAAGCTAAACCATGTGTTTCGTATGAATTTGAAGCTAAATCATGTGTTTCACACAGATTTGAAGCTAACTTGTTTGTTTCGCCTGCATTTGAAGCTATATCAATTATATCGCAAGTATTTGAAGCTAAATCATTTGTGTCGCATGGCTTCGAAGATGAGCCTTCTACTTTGCATTAATTTGAAGGTAAATCATGTGTTTCGCTTGAATTTGAAGCGAACTCGTTTGTTTCGCCTGCATTTGAAGCTATATTAATTATATCACAAGTATTTGAAGCTAAATCATTTGTGTCGCATGGTTTTGAATATAAGCCTTCTACTTTATATTAATTTGAAGGTAAATCATGTGTTTCGCTTGGATTTGAAGCTAACTCGTTTGTTTCGCCTGCATTTGAAGCTATATCACTTGTATCGCTAGTATTTGAAGAAAAATCGTTTGATTCGCACGGATTTGTAGCTAAGCCTTCTACATCGCATTGATTTGAAGCTAAATCATGTATTTCGCTTGGATTTGGAGCCAAACCTTCTACATCGTATTGATTTGAAGCTAATTCATTTGTTTCGCATGGATTTGGAGCTTACATGTTTGTTTCTCCTGCATTTGAAGCTATATCACTTATATCGCAAGTATCTGAACCTAAATCATTTGTTTCGCATGGACTCGAAGCTTAGCCTTCTACTTCGCATTGATTTTAAGCTAAACCATTTGTTTCGCAAGAATATGAAGCTAAACCATGTGTTTCGCATGGATTTGAAGCTAACTCGTTTGTTTCGCCTGCATTTGAAGCTGTATCATTTATATCGCAAGTATGTGAAGCTAAATCATTTGTTTCGCATGGATTTGAAGCTAAGCCTTCTATTTCGCATTGATTTGAAACTAAAACATGTGTTTCACTTGGATTTGAAGCTAACTCGTTTGTTTCGCCTGCATTTGAAGCTATATTATTTATATCGCAAGTATTTGAAGCTAAATCATTTGAGTCGCATGGATTTGAAGCTACGCCTTCTACTTCGCATTAATTTGAAGCTAAATCATGCGTTTCGCATGGATTTGAAGCTATATCACTTGTTTCCCTTGCATTTGAAGCTAACTCGATTGTTTCGCATGCAGTTAAAGCTAAATCATGTTTATCACAAGTATCTGAAGCTAAACCACTTGTTTCGCAAGAATATGAAGCTAAACCATGTGTTTCGCATTGTTTTGAAGCTAAATCATGTCTTCCGCATGGTTTTGAAGCTAACTCGTTTGTTTTGCCTGCATTTGAAGCTAGTTCATTTATATCGCAAGTATTTGAAGCTAAATCATTTGTTTCGCATGGTTTAGAAGCTAAGCCTACTACTCCGCATTGATTTGAAGCTAAATGATGTGTTTCGCATGCATTTGTAGATAACTCGCTTGTTTTGCCTGCATCTGAAACTATATCTCTTGTATCGCAAGTATCTGATGCTAAATCATTTGTTTCTCATGTTTTTGAAGCTAAGCCTTCTACTTCGCATTGATTTGAAGATAAATCATGTGTTGCTCATGGATTTGAGGCTAACTCGTTTGTTTCGCCTGCATTTGGAGCTTTATCACTTATATTCGCAAGTATTTGAATCTAAATCTTTCGTTTTGAACCTAAATAATGTGTTTCGCATGGATGTGAAGATAACTCGTTCTTTACGCCCGCATTTGATGCTATATCACTTACATCGCCAGTATCTGAAGATAAATCGTTTGTTTCGCATGAATTTGAAGCTATGACATCAAATGCGCAGTGATTTGAAACTAAATCATGTGTTTCGCATGGATTAGAAGCTAACTCGTTTGTTTCGCCTGCATTTGAAGCTATATCAATTATATCGCAAGTATTTGAAGCTAAATCATTTGTGTCGCATGGCTGTGAAGATAAGCCTTCTACTTTGCATTAATTTGAAGGTAAATCATGTGTTTCGCTTGGATTTGAAGGTAAATCATGTGTTTCGCACAGATTTGAAGCTAACTCGTTTATTTCGCCTGCATTTGAAGCTATATTATTTATATCGCAAGTATGTGAAGCTAATTCATTTGTTTCGCATGGATTTGAAGCTAAGCCTTCTATTTCGCATTGATTTGAAACTAAATCATG